>NC_139834.1:14183297-14325797 GCF_963691815.1 Echiichthys vipera | reverse complement strand
TGGCAACAAAAAGTATTTATCGACATAAGGCATTATTTATTTTTTTAGTGGTATAGAACCACCAGACACAATACTATAAGTTTCTTACTTCTAGCAAAATCCTGCAGATCTAGAATTCTTATAAGGTCCGGTGGAAATAAAGGGAAATATACTCCAATATGTTATTTCCATGGTTTAGGAAAGTTCAATCAATATTTGTGAAGTTGAGCTGCCCTGTCTCAAAGCCAGAAACCAGAGAAGTTTCAAACTTGTGATGTCATCAAGTATAAAGTCTGGAGCTGCTCCATAGATAATGAACAGGAGACTTTTTACTTTAGTTTTCTCTTTTTCTAAAATCCAAATGAGCTTTACTTTATTGTAGTTTTGTCAATTGTGAAATAGAAATTGCACCCATATATTCAGAATGGGTGCTCTCAGTGTCATCTATAACATGTTTCCCAATTTATTGTCTATGGAGCAGTTCAAGACTGTATACTTGTGAAAACACAAATTTGAGTTTTAGCACACTAGTTTTTGAATTTGGGAGAGTTCTTGGTGTTTACTAATATTTTTGGACTGTCTTAGACCATAGGAATAACATGAATTGGGAAAATGGGTGTAATTCGCCAAAGGGTACATTTACCAATGTCTTTATCCATGCAGTTTTTATGTGGCATTTCCTGGAACATGGAAGTTCTCCGTCATGGATGAAGATGACAGCTCTGTGTATGGCAGTTTATAATTCTTAGCATAGGCATTAATAAACTCTCCATCTTAAGTGAGGTTAAAAAACTAGGGAGGTGGTTTTGGCAATCAATGTGTTGCAACTGGGTTCTAAAACTGTGAGGCAATGCATGGCAACTTGCTGAGCTTAGAGAAATCCACCACCAGAGGGCACCACAGACATTAAGTATACTGCAGCTTTGCCATGGTTGATAATGGGGTATGAACTGTGTAAATGTATGAGAAGTTGTTGTACAGCCCACATGTAACACCCTCAACACACACTGTTAAGAAGACTACTGATGTTACAGAAATTAAGAGTGGTTTTACTTTCTCCAAGCCTTCTGAGAACCTTTGGATCTGGTGTTAAATACTATCTTCACTGCTCTCCTCCAGTGTTATTTCAGTCCTGTCCCCTGCTTATGGTCCCAGCATGTACACTGAATCCATACCATTCTCAGTCCATTGTAACACCTTCAGGCAGCTCCACCACTACGGGAGCGCAGTCGTCCAAGTCTACATCAAAGTCCCAGCGGAACTTCTTGGTCAGGTGAGCTTTGAACTTCTCTGCTCTCTTACGCAGCGTGCCGTCCATCCCCGGTCCACTGGCAAACTGGAAAAAGTCCTGTTAGGAAAAATAGTCAAACAATGTTCTGATTTGTAATTGTAAATGTGAACATCCTGTGTGTGCTGATAATATTTTCCACCTCCTGGGAACTCCTAACAGGTTAAGACAGATGTTCTGGCACTGATCACATCAAACCTTTGGTCAGGGGTAGAGACAGAATACTGCTTTCTGGATCCATCGGCTGGATGCATAAAGTATCCTGGCTTTAATGAGGATATAGATTTCTACAGTGTTTCTCTCTGCATCCTTAATTTTCCTCACAGTTTATAAAGCTTTATTTTCCATCTATTATGTTTTTAAAAAATATATACATAATGTCTGAAATGATTTTTGTCTGTGCAATTTCATTTCATGTTTGTATCTTTTTTTCCTATTATTTTCATTTCACTTGTCATGCTAGTACTCAGGTCATATGCTGTTAAATAGGTGAGGGCGCACTCATGTTGTCTTGTTTGTTTAAAACCCTGACGGAAGACTTACAACACTCGAAATATGTTGGCCGTTTTAATAACAAAGCCACTGTAATAAAGGCTCTTTAATTATTTTCTTCCACTGTGTAATTTTGAAGTGCCTTCCTGGTTACTTTCCTGGTCAGTGGAGGAATACTGAGACTCAACTTGCCTAATAAATTTCTAATTTCCGATGTAAAATATATTCACAACGGTACAGTTATACGGCCGATTAGTCTAAACACAGGTGGTCTTCTTTCACATGTTGGTCTCACATGGAGCTCACAAAAATTGTTGTGTGTATTAATCCTGATAAAGCTTCCACTGACAGACACTACATGGTTGTTTCTTTCATATGTCCGTACTTTGAGATCATCTTTATCCAGCATTTATGGGTTTCTGATGCTGTGCATCTACCTGCAGTGTGGACGTAAGGAAGTTGCTTTGAGACACGATGTCGACGAAGAAGTCAGGCGGGATTTCTCCGAGCTGGTGGTAAAGCACGCCGATGAGCCCAAGATAGAGCTCCTTACGCTTTCGCATCGCTTCCTCTGATCGGCACAGCAGAGCTAGGAGACTCTTCCAGTGCTCAAAGCCCTCATATACATTTCCAATCAGGAAACACACAAAGGCAAACTGCAGCTCACCTGAGGGGGGGAAGAGACGAAATGTAGTTAGCTTTTAATATAATACGAAATGTAATCATGTGCTATTTTGATGACCTAACATAATTGTATCTAACACATACCCAGCAGGTTAAGAGGCTGCAACTCATGGTTCTTCTCCAACACAGTCTCCAGGGCATAACTCTGGTCCAGGCTGCACTTTGTGATCTCGGCCGGCGTAGCCCCAACAGGGTATTTCTTCTCGGGAATAACAGAGAAGCGCAACTCCGTCCCTTCCCTCTGCTTCATCCTGGGCAGCCTGTCAAGTCCCTCTTTCATGCTCTGACAGGCTGTGTCATTCCTGGGCTGCTCTGCCCTGTCTTTGGTGTGTCTCAGCTGAAGCTCGGGGATGACGTCACTGAAGGCACATATCCGACGTGAAAGAGGCTGTAAATTATTGGCCACCTCCTCGCTCAGACGGTCAGTGAGGGACACCCATTTCCTCATCACTTCATATGGATAAGGCCCTAGGTAAGGATCCAGGTCTCGTAAGTTTGCCCTGATGCGGCTAACCTCCTCTTCGTTCTGAGAGGCTGAGAAATCCAGATCTTCTTCTTTGGGATCCCACGTGGCCAACATGATGTCTCTGGGTTTGAGAGTGAGGAAGAGGCCTGTCTTTGGGCCAATTTCTCCTCCACAGCTTGGTGAGTTGACAGAGCAGTAGTGGAGGAAGTGCAGGCCCGGGGGGATCATCTTCACACCCTTGAAGCGAGGACCAACCTGCCAACTCTTGCAGTCAATTCCCAGCTCTGTACCCCGAGGGACACCCTGCAGCACCAGGGTGGCTCCCTCCTCAAACAGCCTCAGGGCAACATCTGGATCCATGTCGACACTGTTGCTGTTGGCCATGTCTGCTGTCGAGAGCTACTTGACTTTATATCTAACGTTTCTGCCTCAAACACAGGAGCTAAACTTCGTTTGCAGCTGCTGCCCGTGTTTTCATGTTCAAAACATTCAGTAGGGATCCTCTTACTGTGTGTACTGCATCACACACACTGAGTTAACACAGAAGCATGCGTCTTTTAAAAAATATTTGAGTGGAAGCCGTTTATCTGTTTGTAAAAGACGTAAGCGAGAAAAATATAACGGAACTAAAACATTTAAATAACGTTTTGAACGTTCATTCGTGTAAATGTGTTCGGACTGAGGCGTATTTTCCCGCAAAGATACCTTTAGTAGCTGGTTGTTAATGTCTCCATAGATGTTTCGTATCGTCAGAAAATCGTTCAGTAGACGCTGTGCAACACATCTTCTGCTCCGGGCGGAAACACTGCTGTATTAGAAGCGTTCCGCATGATGTGTTTCACCGAGAAGGTCGACTTTAGGCCATGTTTACTTTAAATATATACCAAACATATGCAGGATTGCGTATGATTATAATACAATACTGTTTTGTATCATGTGTGGTATAAGTCTTGTTATATTTATTTTTAATCGGTTAATTATTATTATTATATTTATTGATTATTATTATTATTATTATTATTATTATTATTATTATTATTATTATCATTACTTTTATTTTATTTTAATATGTACTTTATTTTTTGTAATATGTTGTAAGCCGTCCGGTTGTTGTACACTGATTATGTCAATACATACATGTTTTTTAAAAATATTTGTAATGAATTTTATTGTAGTTGACATGACACCTATTACATAACCACCATCACTGATAATAATAATAATAATAATAATAATAATAAGAAGAAGAAGAATCACAACTTCATACGAGTATAAATTAGACTCAAAAAATGTTAAAGTTGAAAAAGTTTTATTATGTTGCATATATTCAAAAACATAAATGAAGAACATTTAATGGATATGATGACTTATGGCTAACAAGGACAAAAATGGCTGTTACAATAAGAGAAACTTTGGAAAATGTGCATATTCTGAAAGTATTTGAATTGCGAATATTTTTAGCTTATCTGTGGTTACTATAAAACTATTCCATAATACAAGGAGCAATGCTGACATACAGAGTCTGGTATAGTTTAACACAAAAAATATTGAGAACCTGACAGCAGTAAACATTCGTGATATTGCATTTGAAAAACTGCCTTTTGACCATGTGATATCCTTTGTTTGATGCGTCAAACTTGATTTGAAATCACCTGGAAGTAGCACATGCCTACAGGAACCAGGCAGACACAACATGTCCTACTTAGAGAGCATAAAGACACTCCGGAGTTTCTGCCAACAAGTGATAAGTGCCTTTATAACTTTGATTAACCGGATTCTCTTTCTCTTCTTTCTTCGTATTTTCTGGACCCCTGAACAGGAGTCTGTCTTCCCCTGAAAGCATACAACCAGTGGGATTGTTATGCAGCAAAATATTGGCTTTATCTACATCCATACTGTTCTTTTCAGGGTCACATCAATAAGGATGTTTATGTAGCCATGTAAAGATCAGACCATCAAAACAGGACCATCAAAACAGGACTATACGGGTCTCCTTAGAATAAATAAATGAAAAAATAAATCCTTTCCCTAGCCCAACCTTTTACTTGTTTCTTATATTATGTATGAAAGTGATGGTGGGGATGGTGGCACTTTGATGTGTTCATATTCATTGTGAGAAAATGGAAAATCCATAGATTTATTCATTCAATACAATCCTTCTACTCACCAGATATTCAGGGCTGCAGTTGTGAAGGATGAGCTGCTCCATGCTCTCCAGGGGCTTTTCCAGGTCAGACGTCTGCTTGCTGCTCCTCTGACACCTCATTTGCTGTGTCATACCATAGATGGAAACCAGGATGCGACGAGCCTGCCATAGGACAGTAACCCAGAGAATAAAACGAAACAGCATTTAAAGTAGCCCATCTCACCAAATTGAAGTTACACTTTGTTATTACATTGAGGGATTTTTTTTCTTTTGCATTTACCAAATTAGCAAATTGTTGAGTCATTATTACCCTGTCCATGGTGCTGAAAGTGAACATACTGCTGTGCCATTTACCTTTCCTGAAGGACATGGGTCTCTGACTTTAGAGGTGCTTAATGAGCCAGTCAAATTCTGCAAAAACAAAGAAAAAAAACAACAAGCAAATATGGATTTATTTAAAAAAAATCCATCCAAGCATTGCTCCCACATGTTATATTACAGCTGACTCGAATAAACTGACATGTCGACCAATTACTCATCATAACAACAACAATAATAATAATAATAACAATAATAATAATAATAATAATAATAATAATAATAATAATAATAATAATAATAATAATAATAATAATAAATAAGGTGCACAGAACCACAAAGACACATAAGCAACAATGTCCCCATACCAGATTCTGTAGCTCAACAAGGATGACCTCTCTGTAGGAGCCCAGGATTTCTCTGTAGTTACATCTACGTTTACCACAAGCGTCGGCCAACAAGAGGGCCAACAAGAGAACCAACAGGACAGAGTTCCGGTCAGACACTATAAATGAAAGAGGCGTTGACACATAGCCCTTTATGCAAAGAAAAGGTCAATTCCAGAATGAGAAATACAAACATAAATCAATGTTCAGTTGGCTCCTGCTCGGACGCACAGTGCGCCACAGCTCCTGCGTTAAAGCACCCGTCGGTTTCCAGCCACATCATGCCCAAGTGACCAATGGCCATTTACAGTAGTCCCAATTAAAACACAGCGGTGTGCACGTCCTTCATGCGCACCAGCTCGTCTCATCTACTGCGTAAAATAAGCACCAGATGTTGAAACCGCACTTACCATTTATCATGTTCTGCTGCAGGATCTTCAGACAAGCAAAGCCATCTCCACCAGCAGCAGGGAGATCCAAGGAGTCACTTCTCATCCGGCGGCGCTCATTGTCAATAAAACATCCCCCCCCCCACCCCACCCCAGTATTTTTACACTTCCTCAGGTGGATAGGTTAAACACGGTGGCGGGTAGACTTCTGATGTGGACCACCACCAAAGTCAATGCTGCTCCAATTTCTTTCCCCGTCATGGATTGCTGACGCTGGGCTTAGGATTTCACAAAACCCCAGTCCGATCAAGTCGAAGACAACTTCTGCAATCAATCACTTGCCTTCATCCTTTCGGTTTCGTTGGAAAGACGTGATAGCGAGGAGGAGTGGTGCGAAGAACGGGTTTGATTTGGTGCGTGTTTTTGTTCAAAGCCCTGTTCGGGCATACATGTCCGCAGTGGGTGGCTGAAGTTGGAGTGGAAAATGAAACTTCGCTTAATGGTTATGATGTTTACATACATAACACAGTGATCCAAACCGGTTAGGTAACGATAGTTTGGTTACAATGAAACCCCATACACAGCAACCAAAATGCTGACCATGCATAGGAACTGCATGGGAGGATTAGGACGGGTACAACTCTTCAGACTGCAATGTCAGGGAAAACACATCTCACCAAGAATCTAATTGTGTGCACTCAGAATTAGCTCTGACATTTACTCACAATAAAGCATTGTATAACAGGACATGTTTGGGTCAAACAGGAAATTGTGCAATAAACTGTGATTTTGTTTATTGGATGCCTGCAAAGTATTAAAACACATTTCTAGCAAGCTTTGTAGAAAAAAAAAGCCGATCACTACTACAACATGACAAATCATGTAATAATCCCTGACAAAGAGTTTATATACAACTGCTCAACAGACAGTCAAATCTGGACATTGAAATAACATTCCTCAAAAATAAGATGTTGGGATATTCTTTTAACAAACAGGTTTTGACAGTAACAATTGATCACCAGATACCTAACGATTTTAATTCAAACATAATGTAAAGTTGGAGTCAGCCTGTGTGTGTTTTGTGCATTTCTCTCCTAAACTATCTATTTAAAGTTGAGGTTTGTTTGAAAGTTTCACAACCACATTGACTGAAATTAGAACTTTGACACTGATCAGCAGAGAAATAGACTAATATAAAAGTGAAATCAAAACATTCATCCTAATTTAGCACACATTTAAAGCAAAATAACAGATTGCATCTGAACTTGTAACCCCCTTTACTATGACACACCTACACCATTACTGGTGCAACCACTTATTATTAGTATTCACAATAAATGTTGCATAGAGGTTACCTGTGTGTAATCAATGACTGACAAGGGGGCAACTCCAAAACCTGACTGGCACAGTGCTGGTTGAGCATGGTTTTTACTCAATTTTAACTTTGCAAACATAACTGGCCTATACCTGGCTGATATGGCAGCCACATGGACCGACAGCATTGCCAAACAAGAGAGACTAGGAAACATGTATTTCACATGAGTGGTCATGGCTGGGTCCGTATAACAAAACGTTACTGGGCATTACCATTTCTAAGATGCTCAATATGCAGAGCATAACTGAGGAGATACAGGGTTTCAAAGCTGAGCTGCCTATTCATAACTGGTGCAATCATTTAATTCATAAATCAACATGCTGCCTTTAGAAATTCTGCTAACGATTGATTTACAGATTCATGAATTAAGCCAGCACCTCAGTAGAGTAGGTGTGTTTCTCTTTCAGAGAACTATTAAAAACAACTGTTGCCCGGGTGATTCACCGGGTGTTGCAAGGTGAAGCAAACTGCTTGCCAGTAGAGTAACATCTGAGCTAGTGTTTGCTACAAGGCATGTGGTAGGCTCAAACAAAAGTGAAGACAGTTGTGTGGTCTAATGAGACCAAAATTAAACCTTTTCATGTTTATACTTAACTAAATTTGAGTAAACAAAACAATCCACATGACCAGAAACCCACCAGCCATTAAGTGATGGAGGCAAACCCATACTGTTGGGATTCTATGAGTAAAATGACTGCAGGAGTGGCCAAGTCAAAGTCATCCAACTACTGTTGCTTCTACTTATTCAATTGAAGAGTTGTCTTGCATAATCACACCTATTTCCACAGTGCTGTGTCAGCACTGGAGTATGGTCTGGCTACACTGGCTTATCATTCTGGGAAAGGGGAAACAAAATTTCTGACTTGGTATTTCTTTAAACCAATCACAATCGTCTTGGGCAGAGCTAAGGGGACAGTGCCCTTGTAAAACAGTTAGCAGAGATAGCGGAAGGGGCCTGACATGTCAGAGTTTATCCCAGCACTGTACACCTGGTGAGCGAGACTACTTGAAGAGGGTAATTAAGGATTAAGAGTTTTATATTGGTATTTTGTTTTCACTTCGACATTAAATGATCATTCTCTGTTGATAAGTATACAAACTGTTATTCATTTTGTGAAAACAATAAAACCTGAAAAAGGTAAGGGGGCATGTGTGAATACTTTATATATGCCGCAGATGGGCAAGTCCTGGTAGAAAAACAGTAGGTGAGCATGTCCATAGCTGTTTCTTGCTAGACTGGTGACTGCCAAAGTCCTCTGGATGTTTTCAGTCCAAATTTCCAAAGTCTCAGAATGTGTTCTTGATCTTGCTGGCTACCTCTGCTAATATCTCTCCTGTCTTCTTCTGCCAGTTCAGGACGTGTTTGGACTCGGCACACCACAGCTCTCCATGACGGGGCTCCGCATTCTCGCCTCGCTTTCGCACTTCTTCTTGCTGTTCCTGATGGACGCAAACCAAGAGATGTTAGATAAAGCACCGTTTTTTTTAGTGGTAAATGATACAATGGGAACATTACCTGTTCAGTGAAGTCATAGCTCTTATTACTTGATCAACTAAGCTACATTAACTGATCTTGCATCTGAATGCACTTATTCTCTGTTAAAGGGACACCATCTGAGCCTGACAGGATTTAGTCATTCCAATGTTAATGGGATCATTCACACCAAGTCAAGTCTGATACCCATACCCAGATCCTTACCTCTGTGCCATGCTGCTGCTCAAACTTGTAGAAGAGAGCCCAAGCGTCTCCCAGGTCAGGCTCAATCTTTACTGTCCTCAGGAACCACTCTCTGGCTTTGGTGATCTTGCGCTCACTCCAGAACAACCTAAAATGTGGGAACAAGAATGCATTTGAAATTAATACAAATAAATGCCTAAAGGTTTGCTGAATTTTGCAGAGAAAAAGAGCACTTATTATTGAGAAAGAGTGGAAAACTGTGAAAAGTTTCTGTCATACTTGGCTACAGCGAGCAAGACATGGGGATCATGTTCACACTTCTTCAAAGCATCCACACTCTTAGTCTTCCTCTGGGGCCTGGCCTCCAAAAACACTGCCTCAGCCCACAGGATGCCTTGTAGGAAGGAAACAGGAGCAAGGTGAAATAGAGAATTTGAGATTACAGACACAGAGGAAGTGATTGTAAAAAACACATTTTGCGTATTACAGTCTAATCTGCAATCTGGACTATAGGAATACTGTTTACAATATAAACATTCGCATCTATATACAGAATTTTTTTTCTAGAAATTATTCCGCAATACATTAAAAGACTATGGAACATAAACAAGGTACTGCATCTGTTGCCTTGCAACCGTTTATACTGTGACAAAGAGATCATGTGCAATTTTGATTCCTCTCTACAATTGTTTATGACAGTTAAATAAATGGAAGTCAGGTTTATGTTGAATAGATTTACTCCAACCAGGTGGTTGCTGCAAGTATAATAAAATAAAGTATGTTGAGATAATACAGAGGTAAACATTAGCTTTGCTTTGGATAGAAAACAACTTGATTTGAAAAACATGATTCAGAGAAATTAGAGAAAAACAAGTTTACTATTGAAATAAAGACCTCACAATCTCATATTTATTTACTTTTGAGGCCTGGTACTTTTTAGACCTCTAAACCAGGCTGTGTTTAGAGAAGTGGTCTTCCCTGAACGGCAGGAAGATTCTCACCTGAGTTGGGGCACTCCTGCAGGGCTTTGGCCATCAGTGTGTTGGCGATGTTCTTCAGTCCCGCCCGGAACTCAAGCCTGACTGACTCTAACCTGGTTAATATGATGACACAAATGTAGAGGCACAGATTTACGTGTGTCACTTTCATTTCATAATTTCTGTACATCAATCTCAGTTTTGATTGCTGTGCTGTAATTATAAAAGTTTTTTTAATACATGGTGAAAAAGCATAAACAAGGGAAAAGAGGAGAGCCATTTGAGAGCCAGTAAATGCTTCTAATAGCTCCGCATGCAAATAAAATTTGCTTTGAGCACAGACATTCATGTCTACAGAGGTGACACATTATACTTTTAAACTCTTCTGCAGACATTGTTCTGCTTTTGCATTCAAGTGACATATTTTCTTAGTTATACATGTTCTCACCATAGCTCGGGGCTCTGGGGGTTTTTGAGTCGTGCCTTCTCCAGGATTGCTCTGGCTCTGGTCAGTTGTCCCACTCTCTCTTCAAGACGAGACAGCAGCAACCACAGGCCCACCGAGTGGGGACACTTTTTCAACTAAAGCAGCAAACAAGTCATTTATTGAGATATGCAAAATATATGTTAAAAAAAACACATCAATAGTTCCAGAGTCATTTTACATGAAATCCCTGTCCTCCATCTTTCCATAAAACCAAGTAAAACAGTTTCAAATGTTTGATGATTCATCCACCACACGGGTGTTTACAAAAATAAATTAAATCAAATCAAATTAAACTTTGGGCGACTCGCTAGTCACAGCAGTCACATAAAACTGTTTGTGAGTCGACTCGTGGTCATAGTTGTAGTAGCTAATAGAGAAACATGTGTGTTGATCTGGATCAGTGTGCAAAGACAGAATGGGGTTACTTATGTATTCAAAGTTTACATTTCCAAAACAATGTGGCTGAAGTAAAATTCAAGGAGGCTTTCAGCTGACTCTGTGGCAGCAGGTGTGCAGTAGAGTAGATTGTTGTTGGCAAGGAGCCCTGGGCCCTGGTGTCGGTGCCGTTTATCTGCGTGTGCTGCTTCCATCACAGTAAAGACACTCCAACTTCCATTCCACGGGGACTTTAAAGTCCAACTCCATTGGTCCCCTTGCCTTTATGGATATTATAATAACTAAAAACAAAACATGTCACAAACACTTCCCTCTCCTCACCCCTTGGTTGTAGGCCTCTCTGGCCTTATCCATGTTTTCACACTGCTCCTCTATCTGGCCTCTCATCATCCAAAGTTTGGGGAAATCCTCGTAGTGTTTCAGGGCCTCGGTGCACAACTCCTGGGCAGCTTCTATGTTCCCCAACACCCACTCCAACTTCACTGATTTCATAAATACCTGTAGAGATAGAGGAAGGGAAAAAAATAAATAAAATAAAATAATAATAATAATATATATATATACACACATACACAAACAGGCTTTTCAGTCGGAGAAATATGTTAGGACAGGGCCCATGAACCCCCCCTTTCAAATTACCCTGGGCTTGTCCTATGCTGGCCCTAATGTGAATTTACATTGGAAAAATAATTTATATTATAGCCCTAATTATGCAATGAAAATACCATTCCGGCTTTCAACTGTATCAAATACCAACTTTCTCGGGCATAGCCTAAATGCTGCTTCATTAATACTAAGCAGTGGTCTTATCTGACAGGATACAGCCTAAATTAAAGCAGGATCTTTCAGTCATATCTGTCAGCGAATATACTAGCTAACTACAGTAAAGGGGGTGTAGCCAGGTCACCTGATAAGAGAGAGTGATAGTTTAAGAGCACTGCCGACAGCATCTGTCAACCTGAGAGGTGCTGACTGTTTTGAGGTGTACAAACATGGCAAGCCTTAACCTGAGTAAGGCAGCATGTTTTGTAGATATCTCAAGTATGATGCATCATTAACTATTAACTCAAAAGGCAAGAAGAATAGAACCTGATAATCAAGCCACCCCTAAAACATGGGTCACAGCTCTATTCATACCAGCATTGCATAATGAAAAACAAACTGTCTGTACTGGTACAGAGGGTCACAGAAGGGCTGTTAGAGTGTAAAAGTACAGAACAGGTTAAATACACAAGCAATGTGTGTTTATTCTATCAATCTTCTGAGGAAAGTACCCATTCTTTTGTTGAAAATCTCTTTTCTGTCTGTATTATGAACTAATAAACACCATGTGATAGGACAGGGTGGTTTTGAGTGACACTGTTGTATTAAAAACCTAATTGGGGAGACCAATTTCAATTTTTTATCCAGCAGATCAGTGCATTGGTGCAGATTTCTACTGGATCCTCAGGAGAGTTTGAAATAGGGAATTCTCAATCACACACTTACCCTGGCTGTCGGGGCACTGCTGCGGGCCTTGGCCAGCAGTCGACGGGCTCTTTCATACTCGTTATTCTCAGACTCCAGCTTGACAGCAGCCAGCCAGATCTCTTCACTGTTTGGGTTAGCCTAGTGAGGACAATAAAAAAAAAAGAGAGATAGAGTGGGAGGGTGTGAGGGGGAGAAGCAGGAAGGGGGTTAGACACAAGCTTACAAGGATACGAAGTGAACAAGTTAAAGTTTGCAAAAAAAAAATCATCATCACCTGGAAGGCCAGCGCAAGGATACTTCTGGCAGCAGGTACATCCTCAGCCAGCCACTTGGACTTTGCCCCCATCAGCCACAGGACCTCTGCCTTGGGACAATGAGCCACCGCTCTTTGGAGCAGGGCCTCCAAAGACTCCCTGACAGATGCAACGAGACGTAGTAGAGTAAGGGGGGGAGCACAGCGACGGTTGATTAAGCACACGAGAGCACAATGTTAAAGACGGACACTTAAAACATTTACAAATAAAGATGTGAAGTAATGAAGTCAGCTTGTAACTACTGCAATTTGTTATAAAATCGGGTTACCTGGTGCCATTATTTTTCTCAAAGTAGGCAGCTCTAAGCCAGACACTTTTTTTACTGGGGAACACCTGCAGAGCATGGGCATAGATGGCCCTGGCACACTCCAGCGCTCCATGGGACACACACTGAAACACAACAGACAAGCATCTTAGTGAAACGCTGACAGAGAAATTAATACGTGAATGACCCCTCTGTCAGGGTCTGAGTGTGGTCTGTGTAAAAAAAACCCTGATATATTCGACTCACTAGCGATGTCTGGATTAACCGCTTTTGACATAACTGCAGTTACATAACATTGCGGTTTCATAAGTGTAAGAATTGCAGAAGCTACAGTATCTAGATTCCTGCATTGTTGCCCTGTGAAAATCAATCCCACGAGTCACACTGTGAAATCTCCTCATGAGACATGTAACAAGTGTGTATGTGTGAGCGTTGTAAAGCCACTCGCCTAAAGCGTTGAGAAAGGAGCTGTGAAATGTCAGAGGGAAATAACTGGAACAAAACAGTTTAAACTCGGTCGGAGTAGTTCACAACGTGTCACTGTTTACTTTCTGAAACTTGTAGGGATATTAGTTACCTGGATGTAACTCCAGTTCTACAAGCCTCTATTTTATATATAAAGGCTTGCATGTTTTTTTTGCAGGACGGAACCAAAAAAATGCTTGTGTGCAACAAGGTCTGGTGTTTGAATCAAAAATGCTTGTGTGGTTTTTGTCCCTTTATAGTGTTGAATAATAAATTCCCTGATTAACAATTGTGAAACTGATAATTCCTCTGACAATAATCGTGATATCAAAAACTCATACTGTGACATCCCTAGTACTCACACTATCTGCATCCTCCATCCAGGTGTGTTTGCGGTCCTCCTCCTCAATGCCAATCCCTATGACGGCCCTTATCACAGCCTGGCACGTAGCCACACTGCCTGCTTTGTCACACTCCTCTGCATCCTGCAGGACAAGATGAAACATTTAGGAGGAAAACATTTGTGGGTGGTTTATGGAATGGGAATGCAAAACAGTTAAGGCATGAACCACTGACCCCAATAGTCAGTAAATGCAGAGCAATGGCGGAGTGATTTATATTAGAGATAAATACACATTTAAAGTGTTCGAGAAAAATGTCTTCTACCCCTGAGACCAGAAACCCCCATGTACCTAAATTGCGGATCAATATCAACATAGATGATTTAAAGTTAAAAGATAATCAGTCTTTTATGAGAGGTCTTTTCTGCAGAGGATTCTTGTCGACAGAACAAAGTACTAGCTCAGGATCCCAATGCTCCATAGACAAAATGATTCTTTGAAGACTTGACAAATCCTGTCCCATTAATGTCCTTGTTGCGATGAGTGTATTGGCAAATGGCCTCGATAAACTACAACAAGAACCACATACTTTGCCAGAGGTAGAAAAAGCTAGGTAGTGAAGGACAAAAAAGCTATTGCAGCGAAAGGCTATGATTGCAAAACTGTGAGCTGCACTAAACAAAATGTCAGTCACAGTGCAAGCTTGTATTCTGTTGCAGCCAGATGAAATACCTGAGGGCAGCTTTACTTAAGTATGCTGGCATGCTATCAAAGCTGACACACACATGATGCAGTCTCTCCTCCCTCAACACCAGGGTTGGCATTTCTTGACCTTATAATTTACAGGTTATGCTTAGAGTGTTTATGACCTAGATGAAACAATCCCAGTGTTGTTTCATCTGCAGATCATAATTGCAACTATAGGACGTTACTGATATAGTAGCATACATTGAAAAACAAGAGAAAAAAAGAGATATTTTGCGGATTTTAATCCAGGTCTGTGTCAAGACAATGTGGGCATTGTGTTCAGCTGAACGGTGTTTGGCCTCTCTCTTTGGAGAAATGTGTTATTCAGTGGGCCGCTGTACTCTGTTTCGTGAAGACTTCCCCCATGGAGAGAGGACAAACACTGATTATCTGAACACAATTGAACGAAATGGGTAAAGTATCCCTTTAACATAGAACTACTTCTTGTTCAGCGTTAGCCTTCTTGTTGAAAGACCAAAACAGTGAAAATTTTAATAGCTTAAAATTTTGAATAGTTTAAAGCTGTTAATCAAAAGTATATAAGTATATATGCCTCTCTCTGATCTCACTGTAACCACAAAACCGCTGGAACACACCTGTATCCACTGCTCTCTGTTGATCTCCACGCCGTTGGCACGTAGAGAAGTGATAGCTCTGTCAATGATCTTGTCCACCATCTGAGTGTTACTATTGGCCTCCTCTAACTTAGCAGCAGTAATCCAGATGTGGCGATCGGTGGGGATGTTCTCTCTGGCTTTGTTCAGGACACGACGTGCATTCTCGTATGTCTCTAACCGGGCCAGTGCCAGCCACAGCTGGAGAGGACAGACAGAAATTGTTTAGCGGTAGGTGCAATGTTCCATATGTTGCAATGCAATTTGTGGCATCCTGTTAGTCATATATGCAATTAATCGTATTGGGGGAACAAAAATTAAACAACAGCTAAGCGTACCTCCACACTAGTAGGGCAACACTCCACAGCTCTGCTAAGCATGATCCTGGCATCCTCTGGCTCCTCCAACTCAACGGCGGTCTTCCACAGTCGAACTGACTTGGACACATTCTCCAGGGCTACATGGGTAACAATTACATAACTGTTAAATCCTTTATTAACACTTTTATTTTGAGGGATTTACAGTATGTGAGGGATGTGCTCCTAGGTCCTTGGACAAGACACTGAACTGCATATTGCTCCAAAAGGCTGTGCCATTGGTGTGTAAATGTGTGTCTGAATTTGCGTCTGAATGGTTATATTAGATCCTGATGAGCAGGCGGTACCTTGCATGGCAGCCTCTGCCATCAATGTATGAATGTTTGTGTGAAAGGGTCAATGTGGCAAGTAATGTAAAAGTGCTTTGAGTGATCGGAGGACTAGAAAGACACTATACAGGTACAAGTCCATTTACCAAGGCAACAAAATAACAGTCCAAAAATGTATATCCTTGGAGCTTACCATTACAGGCAAACATTTTAATGCTGAAATACACAGACACAAGTATATTTGCACTGGCAACACATTATATACAGTGGAAATGGAGACACTCACAGATTTCAAGGAACACCCAAGCAATTTAAAAAAACAACAAACAGAATTTCTTCAATAGTCGTTAAATCGTGTTTGAGTCTGAAGGCAGAGTGTTGTGTATGTAATGGAGAAAAGAAGAGCAGAGGCAACTGAACATGTAGAGGCGGAGTGAGCTCTTCCACAGAGGAAGCTCCATATCAATCTCTGTCAGTGGGGTATGCTGCTGGGAAATATTGGTGTGTGTGTGTGTGTGTGTGTGTGTGTGTGTGTGTGTGTGTGTGTGTGTGTGTGTGTGTGTGTGTGTGTGTGTGTGTGTGTGTGTGTGTGTGTGTGTGTGTGTGTGTGTGTGTGTGTGTGTGTGTGTGTGTGTGTGTGTGTGTGTGTGTGTGTGTGTATTGACATTGTGGTTCTAATAGGGTGCCTGGCCTTGACAGCAAGCCAGAACTACAGCTGCCAAATGTAACCCTTGTGAAACCTTTATGTGTACAGGGAAGGGCTGTCTAAGTGAGTGCTTTTATAAGATAATAAGATAATTTCATAGCAGAAATTATATGTATGTATGTATACACACGCACACAAACAAAAACTAGGGATAGGCATATATAAAAAATTTAGATTATCTGGGAGCCTTACCCTTCCTGAGAACTCTTTTCTTGGCCCTGATGTCCGTCTCCAGCTCTGCAGCTCTGATGTAGATACGGACGGACTGTGGCAGATGACGGACAGCCTGGGCTACCACGGCCTTGGCTGTGTCGCCGGGCTGGAGCCTTGCTGCTTCCAGCCACACATCCTCACTCTGGTGGGCAAAGAGAGGTGCTGACATCAACAGGAGGGCAATGACTGTTGCCCGCACTGGACAGTGCTACCATGTCATTTAACAGCTGACAAAGCAGGGTGAAAGGTCTGTTACAGATCATTGATGTTATAGGTGTTGTTATAGGCTTCTTCCACTAAACATGGATGAGCTAATGACACATAGCAATTTGCACGTGTCCTTAGGCCTTTAAAAGATCAATATACTGCCATCCGTTACCTTAGGACACATCTCTGTGCCTTTCATGATCAGGTTCCTGGCCACCTGCAGTTTTCCGGTCACCTCCTCCAGCCTGGCAGAGGCAATCCAGGCAGGCGGATGATGAGGATTGGTCTCCCTCACTGATTTCAGAAGCAAACGGGCCTTCTTGATGTCACTGGACATGGGGAACCAAAGATACACAGACAGTCAGACAGACAGACAGAAAGACACACGCATGCACATGCACATGCGCACGCACGCAGTAACCCCATCATGTAGGTCACACAATTCCTCTCGGACGATGAGACAAAGCACTGGTTCCAAAAATCAACGGTTTTTGTGTCTTGGGTCAAACGCAGAAGCAAGAGGTGCTACACACACGCGCATACAAAGAAATTTGAGTGCTGTTGTTTCCCAATCGGGTTCATTTGAAACGAGGACTACTCGAGGAAACGAATACTCGCGCCCATTCCTAGTACAAACACAAATACACCCTGGGAACTTCTCTTGTCACCAGTGTAACTCGACTCTCTACCTGATGTCTCCTCCATGTGTGGGGATCATGGAGTTGAGATCTGTCAGGTATCCCTTCGGATCCACCACTGTCTGTCCGCTCACTGAGTCAGACACCTGAAGATTGAGAAAAGGTCAACACAGGTGAGGGAAAACACTAAATCCTGTGTATCGACAGTATCAATATTAAAAGTAAGAATGGATAAAGGATGACCATTAGTTACCTGACTGAGCCTCATATCCATGAGTGTGTTCCTGGCCTGACCGATTTTCCTCATGTCTAGCTCTCCAGTCCCTGGTGTCATGCTTCCAGGGTAAGGTGTGTTCAGACCTCCCAGCTAGTTGTGAGAAAAAGACGTGATAGGAGCATTATACACATTATTTTATAGGAGAATTTTGTTGCAGCAGGATGAAAATGTTTATGAAACATAGGCCTAGATCATATGACACGTTTCTTAGCACTGTAAATGATACTTGTGACCATTCTAAGTGTTAGCAAGGCACTCCTATGCTGCAGGGCGGAACTATGTGTGTAGTTAAATCATGGGAATAATGTTAAATTTGAGAATGCAATATGTACATGGCAAAAAACAGAAACACCACATAATGTTGACAATCAAGCTTTTTTTTTGCACAGAGGTCCACTGAGATTACATGACTGCATGGAAAACAGGAGTGTTTGCAAGCCTCATTAGTTGCACAGTTAAGTGATTTTCTTGTTTCCAGTGACATATCCTGACTCCTGCTGGTACAGGTTAAAACTACAACATGTGATTTAGTGATGTGTTGTTCATGTGAATGTCTGCAGTATGTGAATCAGTGTTGGTATATGTGTACTGACCCCTTGTAGAGGGTCAACAGTGGTGTGGTTCTCTCCCGTCTGCAGGTGTTTGGAGAAAAAGCTGTCTGGGACAGGCGTGAGTTTCTCATAGCGGGGGTTTCTCTGGCGCTTATTCCTGGCATCTCCCACCTCAGGAATACTCAGCCACTCCTCCTCTGACACCTCTGCCAACTTCCTCTGCAAAGATATGAAAAAAATTGAATCAAAAATGATAAAAGTGAGATGGGAATCAACTTGAATTGTCAGCCATGTTGTTGAAATGTATCTGATCATAGGAAAGCTCTTTTAGTCAGCCCATAAGTGTAATAAAGGCAAGATGTGTTGAAAGGTTGATCCATAAAATTCAAAATGAAAACAATTCAAAAGAATATCAGTGTGTAGCTTTCATCTCCCTTTTTTTATTCAGTAAAGAGACACATGGCTTCTTTGTAACAAATGTATGGCAGCGTGTTGTACAAAAAAAGTGATTACAATTTTCAGTAATATTGAAATATTAAAAGACAGATGTAAGAGGACAGTTAAGTAAAATTCAATGTGATCACAGGTGGAAGAGAAAGGCAACAGTTCGGGGAATCATGTGCAGTTCTGTACCTTTAGATCTGAAAACTGCTGCTGGATTTTGGGTCGCTCCATACGGTATTTCTCGATTTCTTCCTTTTCTCTCAGCTCCCTGAAAATAAACAGGACTGCATTTAAAATTACAATTGCATGTAGTATGTGCTCAACATGGGAATGATATGCTTGTTCCCCAACACTCAGGTGGGAAATAGACTTTTATTAACCTTCTTTCTTTGCGCCTTTCATCCATCCTCTTGTCCAGTGCTGCATATATAGCGTCTGCTTCCTCATCGTCCTTCTCATAGGGGCCACTGGAGAACAAGCTGCCTGCGTATCCATTAAACTGCAGAAAAAAACCCAAATCATAATGTGATTAGAGTGACAGAAGAAATGGTCAAATTTAAATCTTGAGTGTTAGTGCAAGTCCAATTATAAGCACCTCATCATAGTTTGTGTCATTCAGATCTTCATCATCATCATCGTTCTTTTTCATTTGGTCCCCAACTGTCCTCTTGCCTGGAGGTGCATGCCGGTCATCCACTGGGTCGTTGGCATCACGAGCAGGACCGATATCAGATCGGGTGGTGAAACCAGTCGCACTAAAGAGGAACAATTCAATTTAAATTTGAAACAAAGACACATACTAAATATTTTATACAGTACAATACTCAGTATTCAGTATACTTATTATTGCAATTTATTTGCTAATTATTGCACTTGTTCATCACATTAAAATGGATGTTATTGTCATATAAATAACCAGCATGATGTCTTGAGACAGCTTTCTAAAGGACGAAGAATGAAAGGAAAACTAACTAACAGAAATATAGTCACCAGCTATTTTGTTCATCTCTTAATCAAGAAAAGTCATTTTTCATGTAAAAATGTCGGAAAATTATCTTTTGTGTCTCTCAAATATGGATATCTTCTTTTCTCTGTGTTATCATATATTCAATATAACATACATTTCAAACGGTTCCAACCTTGAAAACACCACACTAAAATTCAAGTGTTTCCAAGGATGTCCAACACCCGTACGAACCCTGTACTCTACTTTTTTTACTTTGGTCCATCTGGCATTACAAAAGAGAGGACATCAAATGCAGCCATTAATTCCGGGAAAATGTCTTCGTTCATTTAACTAGTTATGTGTTTAAATATAACGAATGTAACATCAAGGGTTGTTACGATGTATTTCCACTTAAGCTTGTTGAGCCTTTATCCAAAACTCATCATCCAATGGACAGATAGCAAGCTAGCTAGGCACGTTAGCTTACCCTCTACCCAGACCGGGGACGTAGCCCAGCGGAGCGGGCATCCCCAGAAACGGCTTTTTCTTTTTTCCCATGAGCGGAGAGGCGAGGGGCATTATCGGGGGTCCACCGCCAACCCCCGCCGCCCCTCCTGCGCCTCCCGCAGATGATTTGGAGACAATTTTAGGTCCTTGTTTTGCTGCAGCGCTGGCCATCGTTTCTTGCACGACGAGGAGGAGGTTAACTGCCGGATAAACAACAGTCGCACATCCGTTAAGCAGCGAGCAGCGATAATGCCCGTCGGTGTTTGTCACAGCGCCCCCACGGGAGAGGCGGGGCTCTGTTTATTTTCACTTTTCTTATGACAGGGGTCTACAACGTTTTTTTAGGCCAGGGCCCACTTAGTTGAAAGAGAGACGAAGCAGGGACCCCCTACTACAAATATTGTATTAAATTGAGATGCATATTTAATTGGGCCTAACAGCTAAGGGCGTCTAAAGCCTATACATACAGCTTCGTATGGTGCATACAATACTAAGATATTACAATGATCATTATTATCTTATATTTATACACCATATGTAAATGTTAAGCATATGTTTGGAAGGCACATTGAATCATTCATCTCAATTGTATCTGTGCAAGGCTACCTCAATGGCTACCTTGCCTATAAGCCAGGAAGCCTATCAAGTGTAAATTTATTTACCTTTTTTCCTCCACAAATTTATCTTTGCATTGGAAAGATTATGAAACTATTTGGTGGACTCCCTGCAGCAACTCTGAGGACCGCCTGTGGCCCCTGGAGCCCTTTTGAAGATGTCTGTCTCATGATATTTAATTAGTTCTAGATTGTTGATCTGAATTATGTAAAATGCCTTTTCTCCATGTCTCGCTGTGTAACTGTTTATCATGTTTCATACTAGTATCAGTTTTCCATGAAGCCACAGGAGGGCACCACATCCTCAAAAATAATAGGCCTAACTGAACTATTGCAGTCAATCCCATTTGAAGTCTGTAGGCTTTATCGATTAGATGGTATTTTTGTATAGCCTAAAATACTCTCAGAATGTACATATACATATACAAATACAATAGGCCTTGTAATTAAAATAACTAATTTAATAATCAGTCAATAATCAGAGTCTATAATTTCCTACCATGACAAAGTTTCATAAATGGATCTGTGACCCCAATTGTGGTGACACAGCTGGCATTTGTTTGAGTAAACAATAGGGCCCTGAAGGTTGCATGCTGCCCATTACAAATGAGCCATCCCATATTCATAATGCCGGGACTTTAACGGGGCTCCTGCAATTTAAAATGATCAGTATGAAAAACCTTTTTGTATTGAACCCTAACTAAAGCAAACTCCAGAGCTCAATTTGAGTAGGAATGACTGAAATATAATTCAGACCATTGTCTGTGAGAGGAAATTGAGTGTAGAGTTGATTTAGCCATACATTTCATGTAATTTTAGAGCAATTCTGATGGATACATTGTCATGTGTTACAGCAATAATTTTGCAATATGAGTCTAAAATATCCATGTTGGAGAGTCTATATTCAAACATTACACAGGAGCCTGGTAATTACATTCTAACATGACATTTTAGGGTTTTATCCCTTGAGATGAAGTGAAGCCATACATCAATTAGTTTAAATCAATTAGTTTAACTTCACCCATCCGCTGTGATCCTTGGCCCGGGCCTTTACATTTTTCTTCATTTTCATTGCCTGGAGGGCAGACATCATTTCACTCCCAGGAGAAACATGTTATGATGAAAATGGGCTGTCAGACACATTAGACGACATATAGCTCACACAGCCGAGGACCAATTTAAATATGAAGTGCAACTCAAGCCTTGATTTCATCTCTAACACACATCCTGGGATTATTTCAATGATCATTTCATTTTAGTTGGATGATTTCCATAATCACATCTAGAAACGGACATAACATGCAGTTTTATTCACAGCATATGTTTTATATAATAAGGGAAATACAGTAAACAGAACCAGTAAACAGAAGAGTTTATCCAGGTCAGTCCCGTCAGTAATACTGGCCAATACTAACAATGAGATAATCCTTCAGAGCCTGGTCCAAGCACACATGTTAAACACTGTTTAATTTACAAAAGAATGGCTAATTAAATAAATATATTGTGACATAGTAACCTCCATGTCACAATATGTGGTGGCAGTGGCAGCAGATGATAGATGCTCAACATATGATTTCTGTTTGGAGGTAGTGAAGGCTGACTGAGTAACTGTGGTTCAAAGATTGTACCATAATCATTCCCTTTGATGTGCTGCCATAATAAATTTGGCAACGCTTCGTATAAATGCAGCTGTGAGCTTGAAACAGAGTGCAGAATGAAGATACTCTAAAAACGTATTTTTCTAGATTACCTGCATTATAGACATTCATGACAGAGGCCTAAAAGGGACTGCTGCCAATGTCTATGAGTTATTTATAGTTTACATGTGTTGCATCTGTTTTGCACTGAAATTACAGTTTTGTGAGTGTGTGTATGTGTTTTTTTCCCAAAATGAATGTAAGTAATTTTAATATAGATTTGCCTCATGATTGACAGTATATTTGAATAGTTGTATTATACTGAAGGCAAAAGAAGAGTAAGCAATTTGTGTAGTTTATCTGCAAAACTGAAAGACAGTCATTAATGCCTAAGCATATTTCTGTTTGAAACAAAGACTAATCACTTGATTTGAATAGCATTTTGGATTAGAGAGATTCAAAAACTAACATCCTTCATTTTAGGAATAATACTTTAATTTGTGATACGGTGATAAACGGATGTGTGAGAAAATTAGTAATTGGCGAATTAACTTATCTGCTATTAACAAGACAAATTCTAACTGGGATACTGTGTACATGATAGTGTGTTAGTATTTCTGTGGAAGGATAGAATAATCTGCATGTTTATCCATTCATGTGTGCCTGTTTTCATGGATGCATGACTCTATTTAATCTGTTTATTCAGTGCATATGACACGAGATGGAGGGGAGGACCACTGGACTATCTGTCCTATCTGTCGCAGCAGATGTCCATAGTGTGATGATAAGTGTAGATGTACTGTAGTATGTAGGTAGAGCTGCTTGGATGCAGCAGGAACCGTTTACAAGAGGATACCAAGAATCAACAAAATGAGAAATAACATAATGTCCCATTTATGGTCCATTGACTGAGTCAAAGCTGCTCTTTGTAGGAAAAGAAGCACAGGAGGAGATGTGTGGAGATGGTATATTGATGTACTTTCATGCATCACCTACAAACACACACCTACTCTCACAAAGAAACACAGATGGATCATTCATAATGCCTGAGCAGCATTGTGAGTTAATTTTAGCTCATTATATTCAACAATACAATGTGGGAGAAGAGAGTAGAAACAAATGTGCAAAATAGAACATGGAAATAATCATTTTTCACTATTACACACACATGCTAAACTAAATTACCGTCTCTTAGTTGAAAGCAGTCTACGTGCACAACGCATTGTTTTGTACATAGAAGAAAGTCCTGAGAGGATTAATGGTTTATTTAGCTCTTACTATTTAATGTGTATTATTCTGAAATAAAGAGAAGTGTCCTTGAGAAAGGACAACAGTAAATTGCTATTAGGGCTCTCCTTTAGGAATGGCCAACCAGAGTCATTTTGGCCAACAGATGCTCAAATGGAATTGCATTGATCCGCTGAGCTTACTGCAACAACAAAGCTTTGAAGGAGGACAGTCCGGTAATTAGTCTAGGGCAGGATCTGAGACACTGTATAACTGTTGATTTTACGTTGTGAATACTAATGCACTGACAAACGTGACATATGTGCGTTGCAGGTCAATAATATTGGAAATTATTCATTAAGCCAGTTGACATCCAAAATAAAGAAGGCCATCAACTCGAGTAGGTTCACCTCGAGTCTGAGCTAGAACATTTGCACGGCACATACTTACAGACACACATTCAGCAGCGTTAAACACACAGTGATGAGGAATATTTAATGCATTCTTCAGCTCCAAAGCATGTACTTTACTTTTCACTTGATGTCACACCATCCCCCTGCTGCCATGTTACATTTCCCCTATGTAAGTGCTCAATTTTACTCAGTATCTGAGAAGAAAAGAGGGCACACACACTGGTTTAGTAAGAGGTTTTCATATTTTCCACATTAAAAGTCTGACAGCTAACACGATCCGAAGCAGAGCTGATTTGTTTCCCCGATGGCTGAGCAGATAAATGACATTATTGACTAAAGCTGTTCTCCTGACCTGTTGCTTGAGTGAGACTATTTAGCTGGGTTATTTAGACACAGTTGATCAGACCATGAAGCATTCCCTATTTTTTTTTTTCTGAGAGGAGAGGAGACCCTTGCAAAGCTTGAGTTGTTTGGACAGGACAAACACAGATTCATGGAGTGAAAGAGACGGAATGAGAGAGAAGAGATGTTAGAGATTTTAAAACATGAACTGATGGACTGACATAGAGAGAGAGAGAGAGAGAGAGAGAGAGAGAGAGAGAGAGAGAGAGAGAGAGAGAGAGAGAGAGAGAAATCCTGCCATTACTTAAAAGTATGAGGCTTGAATAAATGTGGATTCTCTCCAATCAAAATCATCCCTGGACACTCGACACAGAGAGGTTTTCTTAATATTAAAAGATGAAAGTGAATATGGCACTGACTTCTTGTCTGCCATTTAATGCCAGAAAATCTGTCTTTTGTCTAAAATCAGCCAATGCACATTTTTGATATTTAAAAAATGGAAAATTAAAGTCTGCACACTAGATGAGGCTCCCATGGACATATATTTTTTAATTACAATCAAGTGACATTCCGAGCATCAAGCTCTTCTTCTCTTTTGGTATTTGTTCACATTTTCAGTGCTTTACATTTAAAGAATGGATCCCAGGAGATAATGACAAGCATTGTGAAGAATACAAGACTGAAAGAGTTGATTATTTTAATGTACTGCTGTTATAAGAGCAGAGAGGATGAAAGCAAATAACTGTTTCAGTTGAAAAAGGTATATTCAGGTAGATTTTCTTTAGGTAATCATGAGTTTGTATTCAGAAGCAGTAAAACTAGTTGTTTTGCATAAATGGAAACACTTTCTGTTGTACTTAATGTATAATTACAGCTTGTGTATTCTGGGGTGCATACAGTTGTGCATATTTTTCATGGGTTCTTGTTATGATGATGTGATCTATTTGTAAAGGCATCAAAAGCAACTATTACAATAAAAGCAAAAGCAGGTATATGAATATTTAAAGTCACTGAGAAAAGAGTCACATCCACTGAAACTTTATCAAGTGAAAAAGAGAGAGAAATCAACTCTTAGTGAAGCGATCAGGCTCAAAAGGAAGCATCTCTGGAGAAAGACAAGAGTGACCTCTAGCACAGACTTTCAAAGATGAGACTCGAGATAATAAGTGATGGGGCAATTGTTACCTTTCTTTTCTTTTTCACTTGACAGGGTCTGCTATTTTCATTAGGTCCGGTTTTTACACTGTCTGTATTTTTAGGAAGGGCTAGTGCTTGCTCTGACTGTTACTCTTTTTCTAAGTCTGCTTGGAAAGAAGTTATTACTGTTTGATTTACACTGTTCATCCAGTCCAGCTTCCAACTAACTGGCAGAGATAGAAGTGGCATAAGAATCGCAGTAAGGACACGCTACTAATTGAATTAAACAGCCATTTTTACAAAAGATATTCCATCATTTGGTGTTTTGGATCTCGTTGATGGAGAGCGATGGTCCAAAATCTCCCATAGCTGTCCATTTGCGTCCAGATTTGATGACCGCAAATCTGTTAGCATATTATTCACATCCTTTTCATTCTCATCAAACGATTCGGTGACCCCCCCTCATCCCCTGAGGATGGGGTCATCCTGAAAGATCACTCTCATCAGGGTAGACATTTTTCATTGTAGAATGAAGATAAACACTCAGAATAAATTTGTATTGATTTGCAGCGACATTTCCCCCCGAGGACAAGCGGACCCACCAGACCGCCTCACTGTAGGGACAACTCCCACATAGTTGTATAGCAGTGGCTATAGATTTTGCATCACAAACTCCCAAATGTGCACTCACCTTGTAATCTTGCTCAGAAAACAAAATCAACTGGATGTGCTAAGCAAGTTTGAGCAAGTCACAGACCATGATATGATGTGATTCCCTTTTTTCTATCTGTATTTGTTATGTCTCTCTATTCATTTATTCAGTTTGTTCCACATCGGACGCCAATAGCTATCAGTCCGTCGACAAAGTGTTACCCGGGACAGACTCTTCTGAGCGGTGGTCACAGTTTACGGTCTGATTATCAACTTGAGACGTGAGAATGGAGTCGAAAGATGGCATCTGTATAAACTGATATTGAATATGAATGTAGATAAATAACAACAAAAAGCTAATGAGAAGCTAAATCATTGTCAGATGGCAGTGGAAGGGTTCCGAGATTGCTTTTCGTACAATGTGTCTCGCCTCTTTTGTTCTCGACACGGACTGTTAACCTGCATGCAACCAAAGCCTTCAGACGTGATTGGTCAATATTGCTCGAGTTACAAACGGAAACCAGACCACTTCTGTAACCTAAATCTTGTCCTGTTGCCTATAGATGTATGGAGCATTTAGTTTCTATGCCACACTATCAAACGAATCAATGACATTCAGCCAGGGTGGCATTATTCCTTATTTAGTTGAGACTTTACTTTACAAACATGCAATATGTAAGAAAAAAATAGATAAATAAAGTGTGTGTGTGTGTGTGTGTGTGTGTGTGTGTGTGTGTGTGTGTGTGTGTGAGAGAGAGAGAGAGAGAGAGAGAGAGAAAGAGAGAGAAAGTTTGTTCGTAGCACAGCTCAGCTTCAGACTGTCTGTAACACTGTGGTCATTTGCATAACAGTGAGGTCACCATCAGAGTGTGAGTGGAATGTGAATCGCCTTCCTTTCCCATCCCTCCCTCCCCGCACATACATGCATACCTACACATGCACATACACAAACAGAAGGAGCACAAGTACATTACACACACACATACACATACACATACAAAAAGGCACACAAACACACAGTGTGGAGCAGGAGGCAAGATGTGATGATCAGGGAGCAGCAAAGGGAATATATATCTCAAATAGGTTCTGTCATGTTTTGTTCCACATCCTGAATAAATCCAGAGAGGGGACACAGCTTTTTCAAAGGCCCCTCTATACAATATGCGCACAGAATTACAGAAATCTCTCCCAGGTCTCTGATTAGGAAAACAGCTCAGGGCCACAACTTAACACTATAAAGTGGGTTTCTCTCTATCATCTGCACTCATCTCAGTGGAGTAAATAGCTTCCTGTGGGAATTCATTAGATTGCTTTCACTTCCACCTAAAACAGCCCTCCCTTTCAGATCAGATTAAGTGCAGGCAGAAGAGAGAACGATTATGTTCTATTGAAATCCAACCTCTTTGAAACTTTTCTCTTTCCAAGCATTTAGATGCACCCAAGGTTAGTACAGTGTTTCCTCAACTGCTCTTTTCTTCCAAAAATGTTCTGTCCTATTTGGCACCATTATTTCTAACTGCCATCTCAGGGACAGCCATTCACCATGACACCAGCTTTGGGAAGGCTGGTGCCACACTCCAGTATCAATAGCTTCTCTATGTCTCTTGAGGAAGGGAGAGAGGGAGAAAAGTTTAGGAGAGGCTCAATACACTCCCTTTTTCATCACATTATCTGCCAATATCTGGTTGCAGTACAAACATATTAGAAAATGTAATGCAGTTTATGCAAGTGCTGTGTGTATCTGCGTTCTCTATGCGTGCGTGGCACTGTCACAGCAAAAGAATAAAGGTCTCTTGGCACAAGGAGAACAGGCCATATGTGATGGTATAGCACTGACAATAAAGGTTTAATAGCATCATCTGTTTGTTACAGGGCGTATAGGCTGTATGGAGATACAAACACTGCCCGAGTTCCCATCGCTCTTCCCTTCTACAACTGCTTATTACCAAGAAAAGAAACCTCAACCAAACTCTCAGTGGAACCCAGACTACAAGGTAAAGAATGAATATAAACATTACATTTTCCATTCCCTTGAGCTCCTATTCCCACGTGTTTATCTGTGCCATGCCACACAACACTGTACAATAATTTCTTTCCACAAGACTTGCTTATGTTTTTCTGCCACCTGTCACCAGATGGACCGCTGCTCAGCAAGTCTAACCCGTTGATCTCTGCAGGTCTCGGTCTATTCATGAATCACTGCACTGACCATCCTCTGAATTAAAGATACAAGCTTTAACTGCTCAATTTTTTACAGTACAAAATGTCCTTACAGGCACACAGTAGCACACTTCTAAATTAAGCTCTGTCTTTGAGAGCATGAGTGAGCACATACAAATGTGTCTGCGAACATCAGTGTGTGTTTGAGAAAGAGAAAGACAGTAAGTGCAATGTTAGGTATACATCTGTATCAGTGTGTGCATGTCTTAATGCATGTAAGGGCGAGTGAGTAGTGCATTGTGTTCTTGTGAAGCCCTGATGGACCAGCTAGTCTCTTTTTCCTTGTTGTTCACCCTTTGATGATCCAGAATCTGGACTCTGGGGAGGACCCTCATGTTCCAACATAGTCTGATGGATTGTCTTGAAGTCTTTCATGGACATATCGTTTCACTGTTTTGTTGCACCAACGTTGAGAAGGCTGCATGCATCTGAATGCCAGCAGACTCAATGAGCTGGGTATCTTGTGAGATTACTTTGACAAAGACGCATTCAAAACTTGCTTCCAAATTCTTTGCTTTCAAGTGAAGCTCGGCTGTTTGACCAACACAGTCTCACACCCAGCACGTCAAAAACAGACACTTGGTCAGGGGCATTTGGCGTTACATTGGAATGAGTTGAAAGCCCCCTGCGTCGGGCTTGTACGTTAAAGGAGACCTTTTTAGTCAGTAACTAACGCCAAAGGCCCCTGACCAAGCGTCTGTTTTTGAAGTGCTGGGTGTGAGGGTGTGTAAATAAAGGCTGACGTGGGTGTCTAACAGGGCGGCTGATTTTAGCCTTTTCTACGAGCATCCATTGGATGTGTCTCTTTCTTGGTTCATGTGTTTGCATAGATGGTAGCCCACACATGCTCTCGACTTTTCTACTATTTCATTGAAGCTCACCTCCTTAAAGAGGCACTCCGCCAATTTCACACAAAAAGCTTTGTTGATTCATCATCGAGAGCACTATTCAGCATGTAAAAAACGAACTATGAAGATGTCAATGTATTGACAGAAAGCCAGCATACAACCTACATACTGAGGGGTGTGAAGTTTGAGAGATTGCGATAAAAATATTTGGCTTATAGGCAGGAAAGGTCTACATTATTTACTTGCATTATGGAAATTGGACAAGTCCTCCGTAATTATCATTCTTTTTTTTAATTTTTTGTCTGTCTCTTCTTAAACCCCCAACTTTATGCAAGAGCAATACTAAATTCAAGTGAAAGCTTGACCCTTATTTACATATGTTTGTCCATTATGAAGGTTTTACTCACCACCTTCATTGTAGAGAAATTTGAAACTTTTCGGTCAAAGAGTGCAAATCTCCTACAGCTTTTAAAATACAACAGAAATCATCTCAGCACTTGTCTTAGAGTTTGACTGAAAGTAAACACAAAGAGCTGCATATAGCTGATCCATATTGTCAACATGCCGGCTGACACTTGCTGTAGTCATGAATGCGTGCAGGTTTGTTTATGTCAGTATGAGACGGGGGCTCACTTTTGATTAAGCTGATTTGCATAGAGAAGCAGTGGTTGACTGCGAGACAAGGGTATGTGTGTGCAAGTTTGCAACCTCCGCAAATAAATTGACAAGGTACACACTGTTCACTTTTCATCGCTGCCACTATACAACCTTAGATAGATTCCCAGGTGACTGCTTTCTGTGTTTACTCTCAGTCAGACACAAAGGCAAGCGTCTCATAAGATGTCTGTTAAATTGAAGTTTTTTGGAGGCTCCTTGCCCTTACCACAGACTGCATTTTTTTTTAAATCTCTAGAACAGAGGTGTTGTGTAAAATTATATCTCAACCAACTGTCACAAAAATATGAGGATTACACCAAGCTTGACAAATGCCATGATTTCACTCTAAGCACCACCTCAAAGGCTTTTTTGGACTGGAGAGGCAGACACTATTATTGATGTACTGATTTGCTTTTTTGTGGCTCAGTTTTACCACTGGCTATATAGTTTCAGCTAACAGTATAACTGCAGCAATATATCACCACTATACTTGACACCAACATTCAATAATTATTGTGTAGGGCACATTAATATAGTGCAGCTACTTTTATATGATGATATAGTTGATTGACACAAAGCTTGTGTCACTTTATAAAAATATTAGTTCTAATAAAATATTTTACTGGACTATATTCACAGCTAAAATAATGTATGTAATATATTATAGGCTAGGTTGCTAGAATGATAAAATGGGGCGTGAGTGTGTGTGTGTGTGTGTGTGAGAGAGAGAGAGAGAGAGAGAGAGAGAGAGAGAGAGAGAGAGAGAGAGAGAGAGAGAGAGAGAGAGAGAGAGAGAGAGAGAGAGAGAGAGAGAGAGAGAGAGAGAGAGAGAGAGAGAGAGAGAGAGAGAGATCTTGTCCGTATCCAGTAACAGCTGGTGTCGGGGCGTGATGACCTTTTGTCTCCCGGCGGTCAGGTACGGAGAGGGGGGCGGAGATTCAGAAGGAGCCGCTTCATATCGGACTGGTGCCGGCGTCCCGGACAAACAAATGGCCGTGAACCGACAGAGAGGGAGAGTGTGATCCATGGATTCTTTTTTAAATTATTAGTATTTCCCTCTGTACGACTACAGTGAGAGCCGTCTCCATGCTCACGTAGTGGGTTAGCGGGGGGCAAGACGCGCTCTTTATCCTCAACACTGAGAACATTTGATCCATCCGGCAGAAGAATGGAAGAGTCCTGTTGACACCACGGAGAGATACACGCTGAGACCGACTATGGCTGTGGACGGTAAGAACGCGTACTATTCCTTTCACTACAGCATGTAACAAACCCCACAGTATTCATGCAGGGACTCAAGGATGAGTTCGTAGTGACCTTACGGTACTTTGAGATATGTTTTTTTTATTAATCATCATCGCGCATTAGAATATTCCCATGTGCTTATTCTGAAATGGTACAACGATACTGTTTTTGAACAGAAAAAAGGTTCATCAAAAGCGCTACTGTCTTCTGGAATAACCTCCTGGATCTCCATCATCCCCATCAAAATAAAGTAAATCAAATATCTGACAGGATATCAAGTCAAATTTGACATAATCCTTAAACTTACGAATGGCCCAGCAGTCACAAAGTATTTAGTCTTCAGATAAGTGTTTCGTTGATGCAATATTTGAATATTCATTTCATGTGTAGTAGCCTACACATTCTTCTGGAAAGGGAGTTTAGTGTTATGGTACTTGATGGTGTGTATCCGTGGGCCAGCACCTGCCTCACCTGGATACATTACAGCTCAGGAATAACACAGTGAGGCAGCATTCTTTGTTCTTCATTTTTTTGTTTGACTAATAATGGAAGGAGTGGAGCTCCAGGACTTAACCAAGGAGTGTTTCTTTTTAAAAAATGTTTTTTTAATTTATCAATAGTACAGCCCAATGGAAGCCTAACCAATACCAAACTCACACCCTAACCGTCATCCAAAACATTTTCTTAAAACTCAAACTCCACTAAAACACAATAAATGTATCTAGTCCTATACTTCCATCACTTTTTGTAGACTGGGAAAATGTTTTTTTTCTTATGTGTCTGGATTAGGGCTAACTAACTATTATTTTCATTATCAATCACACCAACAATTATTTTCTCACCTAATCAATTAATTATATTTGCTAGAGCCATTTGTACAGTAGAGATAACTGGACTTATAACTGTATACAATTAACATGTTGTAATGGATTTGCTGAAGATGAACACCTCCTTAATTTAATGCAATGTGCTTAATCAGAACCAATTGTAGCTGCAGCCGGCCCTGGCTTCTGAGAAGTGGATCAGGCAACCTGTGCATGTTTTATTGTTATCAGTTGAGCTGTGGAGCCTGGAAAACACACTAGTGTTTGACCATATGCTTGTTATTTTGCTGTATAAATATTCTGTAACAGCAGAACACTTTCAGTAAAACGTTAAAAAATAAGATTTTATTGAAGCACGCGTAAACTACCGTATAAGCTTGGCCACTATTGCTTAAGTGGGCATTAGGGACTTAAAGTAGCGACAGTTGAAGGGACGGCTACGGCCTTCGAGAAACATTCCAATTGGTTCTTGACATTGTAGCCCAACTGTCAACTACAGGAGAATGACTGGTTTGCCGTACTGTCTACAACGGCAAACTGCTCTGGAACGCCGTTGTCGTCCCTTCAACTGGCGCTGCTTAAAGTCCCTATTAACAACAGGATGGAGCCACAATTAAACTCAACTCAGCCACAATTCAATTAAATTTCTGAAAACATTGAAAAATACCCATCGCATTTTTGAAGCGTAAAACAACATTTTCTAGATGCTTGTTTTGTCTGACTTAATCTCTATAAACACATTTGACAGAAATGTAGAATCTGTAGACGAGAAGATTTAGGTAGTGTTAGCAGTCTGGTTTCCTTTTGTAGTATTTATCAATCATTGAGCATGCTGCAGGTAAACAGTGTGGAGAGTAAAAGAGGTGGAATGAATGGCTGGCTCAGAATCAGGAAATATTAGTCGCTGTCCCCGGAGGCTAAATTGTCATCAGACAGATAGTCAATGGGTTCGATATTATGTATAAAAAGCGTTTTAGTATTATTTGATTGTTTGTACCCTTATTGTTGTTGTTGTCTTGTCCCTTTTATCTTTCCCCAACTGCGTGGTGTTTGCTCCGGGCTAACTAACTTAAGTGAAGCCTAATCAGAGGCTCCCTGCTCAAGGGCAATAACACGAGTGAGAGCATCAGGGTACCAATGCCAAGTGTGTTTTCCATCTGTCCTCTGTCTACTGAAGCAGGTTAGCTCTTGATTAGCATGGCTGCAGGTAGGACACTCAGTATGCATACATGCCTTGTGACACATTGGGCTATCTATAATTAATCTATAGTTTACTTAAGCATCATTAATTTACTCAGCGCCATGGGTGCCACCCTGACAATGTGCTGTGCCACTTAAACTTTAAAGAGTGTTGGCACACAAAGACTGTAGCACTGTTGAGGACATACACAGGGTTTGAATTACAGCCCATGGCAACAACAAGAATTAGGGACCCCTAAGATTTACTAACACTCCATATGCATGTCTGGGCATGTACTGTACTTCTGAAATTGTTTTATGTTATTTGATAAAGAACTAGGGGTATGTACAGCATAACAGCTGATTTGATTGGTGATGTTTGCATTGATTTCCATTTATCAGGAGGTTGTTGTTTCATTGGTATGTGGGCTGTCAGCTACAAGCCTGTGACTCTATCACTTACATGGGTTGACCTGCATTTTAAATGGTATAATAGACAAATTTTGTCTCATCTTCATGTAAATTGCTGAGAGAATTACATTTTCCATCTTGCCGCCTGCTGCACAGCGAGTCACGCTACATAATTATGCCCCCTCCATGATTTGGCTATTGAAAGAGGATGAAATTCATCAGAAGTTTGCTTGAATCGCCCAGAACATCTGGCTGTATTGTCATATTTGAGATAAGCAGCCGTACAAATGATGCTACTGGGCCACTGCTGTCCAGCGCACATCATCTAGGAGCAGGGATTTTTTTCAGAGGAGGAAGAGAGAGAGAAAGCGGCATCAGCCGTTCCATATTCAAATCAAAAATAGGCATGGGGGCAACCCAGTCCGGTGTGTCCACTCCAAGAGGCAGGTTAAGCTCAGCACGCAGGATATCTAAAGATCTGGGACTGTGCAGAGAATGCCACGTAGCGTTCAGCCATCCGTACATTGCTAGACATATGTGCTCACCATCAACCTGACAGGCTCACATGGAGACGATCACACAGCTTGATCCAAATCCAAAAACAACCTATTTATTTCTCTCAACCCCCATGCCTCTCTGTGCATGTGGGTTGACAGTCAGCTGTAGGATGGTCGATGTTCTCTGTTCGATGAGTACATGATGGACATGTGAGTAGGAAGGGGCTAACACATGTGGAGAATTGTGTTTGCAGTACATGTCTCCCAAACAAAGAAGATTTAATAGGATTTTCTTCCTTTAAGGATTCTGAAATGACAGAACAAAAGTATTACTTTGCTTGCAGTCTTCTTAGAAATACTACTATTAACACAAAATTATTGGAAAAAATGTACAACTGTTCTATTTTCTTATGTAGAAATAATTACATCTACATTGTTGACCACCGATCTTTGTTGCAGTGTTAAGCCTATAGGAGCTGTCAAGCGTCTAGACTTTTCTCTGGGCCTTTCTCCAGACATCCTTCAGATCAGGTCACAAAGTCGTTCAACTATGAAATAATCTGTCCTTTCCAGTGGGGAACTCCTGCTGCCACGGGATTCCAATCTATACATGTGCATGCGTTTTGGTCCATGCATGTGTTAATGTTTGTGCGTGTGATCATGCAGTTAAAGCAGAATGGAAGCCAGCACCTCAGTGGGTGGGACGATAGGGGAGGCGGGGTTGTAGAATGTTAGTTTTTCGCAGACAAACACACCCTTTGTTGTTATCCTGGCATGTGTTACACTGCCTGCTGGAGACAGCGTCCATTTGGCGCAATTGGTGTTGGAGCCAAATGTGTTTCTGGTCTCTGTAGTAAAGTAACGTAGTAATAGTGTGTTAACCCCATCAGTTACAGAGGCACAGTGAATTTACACAGCAATTTATAGTGAACTGATGATGGATGACAGGAAGGTGTGTGTGTGTGTGTGTGTGTGTGTGTGTGTGTGTGTGTGTGTGTGTGTATGACAGCATGCAAGCTGTTGACCTCTTCCCCTTGTCCATCGTCATCCCCTTCCTCCCTACAACAGGGAGTGTGTCACTCAATATGACACATTGAGAATCCTCTTGAACACACACACGCATACACACCCTCCTGTCATCCATCATCAGTTCTCTGATCCACCACAGCCCTGCAGCTGCACCTGGCATGAGCCTGTGAATTTTTAGAATCGCAGAGAGAGGAATAAAGACAAAGTGGATAGAGAGAGAGTGGAGACAGAGAGGGATGTGTTTGTATAAACTGGTTTAGAGAATGATGAAGATTGACTAGAAAAGTCCTCCTTAAATTCTTACCATACATTGCTAAGTGACATCTTAAAGGATGTGAGATTTGTATTACAACTTGGGTCTTATATTTGCAGTTCTGGCCATATTTTTTTACTGTTATGATAGCATTGACACCGTAAATGCTAAAATCTGGGAACAAAGTCTACAGTGCTATAAGAACAACACGTTTTAGATGATCAGACAGGTAAACAAGCCTGTGTTGCCAGATTAGATGCACTGCTTTATTTGGAGGTAAAACGTAACTGTGCAATCACTCATTGCAAAGAAAAACAACTATGCAAAGTTCAGTGGATTAAAGATGAACAAAAAAAAGTCTGTGAACTGTGAGGAATTCCACAGTTTGTGTTTGTTTTCTCTTCTAAATAGATTTGGCCTAAATGGGATTTTTTTTTAAAACCTCTATGACTGTGTGACAATTTTAAAATATGTTTCTAACAATTAAGCATGCATAATACTGTATCTCTGGATGAGGGCACTTAAGACTGCTTGCTAGAAATACAATAATCAATTTCATTCAAAGTCGAGCATTTATTAGAGAGCTGGTGCTGATGGAGAACATTTTCAATGAGTTATTGATTGAAAGGATTTGTCAAGTGGTCCTCTCCGTGACTGTCCAAACAAACATTTTGACCTCTGACCCAGTGTGCAGGGGGTGGGATGGACAGAGCATGATTTAGTAGATAAACATTTACGTTGCGGTCCTTTAGGCCTCTTAGAGATTGATGAAGTGGTAAAGGAAGAGAGTCCATTTTGGCATAAATCAGTAGTAGATTAAAGCGGTAGGAGGCAATTTATTTTTTGTCTTTGTTGGACAAAAAAAATCCAGAATAATCTTTCAGCATATTGTAATTTAAGTGTTCTGAGTGAAAACTAGATTTCTACACCTCCTCTGGGCTCTGTTTTCAGAAATGCTGTTTTCTAAAACGTTTTTAACACGTCTATTGTCAGAGTCTAAAAGCCTTGTCTGACAAAACACTGACTGTATAAATAGAATAAAACAACTTTTTTATTAGTTTAGTAGTAGTTTAGTTTTGCTTTCCACTAACCGCAGCCAAAGGCTCATGGCTGCGGCAAATTCATTTTTTTGGAAGATAAGTGTCTTGTGAAAAATGGGCCCAATGTTTACTTAAGTGATTATGGGACTAAAGGAAATGTCATAATCCGTGTTCATGTTCACTTCTCATGGAATCAGTACACTCAGGACCTGTCGCTAGTCTCCTAAAGATTTGGGGCCGCGACATATCGCACGTGACACAGATACATTAAAGGACTGTTGGTTGAACCGTTTCGCTTCTAATCCATAGTCTCTGGTAGTACTCGTGCGGGCTTCTGTGTGAAGCCTGTACTTGTGTGGAGGAATGGGCTTATATCGTAGAGGGAAAAAGGTGAGCTGCAGGAAGAGATGTCACTCTACTTTAAATTCTGGTGTTTTTTGTTTTGCATTTTGCTTTTACAGGAACAGGGCGTGTTGGATTTTTTGGATTCTGTCCTGCAGCATCACACTTCAATTGTCTCATCCAGTTCGCTCTCACTGCTAACCTTGCCATCCCTTTAATACTTCCAGATATGACAAGGCTTTACCGTTCTGATCCAATGCCCTTGTCCCGGGTCCGACTTCTCCCTTACCTCCCACTCCTTCCCTGAATTAGAGTGTGCACAGGCCCAAATCCAATTTCTCTCCTTTAATTAGCCTTCTGCACAGAGAGAGGGATCAAGGGAGAGGAGCAGAAAGTGTACAGGCATGGATTGGAAAGAGAAATGTAATTTTTCTGAAGAACTGCACTAATTAGGTATAATTTCATACAGGGGTTGTATCCCTCATTGTATCCCTTGTATTACCTCGGGCCCCTGTTGTTACTTACTGACTGCTACCACTATTACAACTGCTTAATCAATTTAATCAATGTGTTTTGGCCTTTCAATGCATTTGTATACTTTTATTTGAAGCTATAATTATGTTGATGGAACTGAAATTACTCCATTTACCATTTATAAATATTGTCCATTGTTGATGTCCAAAATTACCATCTGTCCTGAGAAAATTAGATAGTGTTTATAAAGCCATGTTCCACTAACATTCACGTGTCCTCCATCCCAGCCTTGGCCAGATGTCTTTCAGCCTGCAGTTTCAAGGAGAGTGGTCAACCTTTCCCCCTACTTGCTATCCTTCCCATTAGAGTCAGCTAAACAAACAGTCTAATTAAGTGTGGCCTTGTGCGATAGGGTAAGCTTGGAGTTTTCACTCTTTGTTAATAGGTTGTCCTGCTCCTCCTACCAAGTGCCTGGGGTCATTGGAGCCTGTGGTGCAGATTGCCCATTAAACCAAATGGTTAATGGCCTCTGCTACACCATAACAAGGCAGACATCCTTGCACACTCAGGAGCAGGAGTCACGTTTATCCGCCGCAAAAGCAATTACATTTCCGCTTGCAGTCTTCCAACATGATCTGTGGCAAATCTGCATGTGAGAAAAGTACGTGTGTGACTTTGAAATTGAACATGCTTTAGACTCATTCCATCCATCGGTCGTACCTCTTCCAAAAATAGAAATCAATTTTGCGTTCCGTCTTCTCTGCTTATCAGCTTTTAGCCATTCCCTTTTTCTGCTCCTCCTCTTTCCGCTCCAGTCTACATTTCTCAATTTCCTTTAAAAAATCGTCCTACCTCCATACGGTTCACCCTGTGTTGCATACTTCTTTGTGCATATTCCACTGTCTCTCTCTCCTTTCTCTCCTGCTGTGTTTCCTGATGTGTGTTTTAATAGTTCCCTGTGAATATATGCAGCTCTGCCGGGGTCTATGGCCTCCTCTGGCTGTCACAGTGCACCTCAAATGGACCTTCAATTTACCATGTCAATGGGCAGCCAAGTGTCAGCGTGTCAGTTCCACAGCCGAGGTGGGGAGAAAGAGTTGTTTAAATGCATCTCAACTCTCTTTAACCTCTGGAACTAACATTCTTCCTACGTCATAGCTTTTTTCCATCAGACTTTCGCTGCATTTTTTGCCTGATTTTCATGTTTTCTTTCAACTGCAATTTATTCTTACCTCTGTCTCATCCTCTTATTTTTCATTTTTCTTTTTCTCTTTCTGCTCTTTCTTCTCGTCCCCCAGTGGCATGTCCCTGAAGATACATTAAAAAAAGCCCCTCTCCAGTCACGCAAATCCAATCCGTTGCATGCTCATTGAAAATGAAATGAGATTCCCTCCCAAACATTGAGCTCACATGAGATACATGAAAGCCATATGACACTCCCAAGAAATGCCTCACATCATGTCAAATATATATGGCAGAAATTTATAACATGCTCAAGCTACATGGATATTTAAGTAGTTTAATGTGACATGAAGGTTTCTGTGTGCGTGTACATATAATTTGATTTTCTGCCTTTCAGCCACAAATAAGAACTGACTCTGATTTTCTTAATGTCACAGCAGAAAAAAAATGTCCAGGAGGCTGAACAGAAGAGATCGCTTTTAGCCTAAATGTAACCCACTACCTCATGTGCCCCCTCCTGACTTGCTATTAAATTATTCATTCTCAGAAAGAGATTAAGGTTACAATGTCAGAGTCAGTCCCTTATACAACATACAGACGATATTGTACAAAAAAACCCAATAAACAATAGTTTACTTTGATCTGTTTCTTGATTTAGAATCCCAAACCTTTACCTAAAGTGAAAATTATTCTTTCTTGATGTCATTGTTTTTCTTTTTACCCCAGTTTTTCTTTGGATTTGTAGTTGTTTTAATCCCTTACTTTGGTCTTTTGCTTCCTTTACATCGTGTGGTGGGAAAACTGGCAGTGCACTCTTTGTGTGCAGTAATGCTCTTTAGAGTGTCTGCACCCTTTTGACCTGATTTTGTTGAAATCCACTGAGACATGTGGCTGTTGTACCTTATCCATAGATTAGGAGGGATTTATCCTGTAAAAATGGGAGATAGAGGCAGCGGGATGTGATTGCCTTAGTGCTGCGTTGGTCACAAAGGCTGTAGGACTGAAAGACACACAAATCCTGTAGTGATACATGTACACTCTTGCATATTTTGACGTTGTACAAGCACCCGGGGCAATGTAAGACTTCTGCAGATCTTGACAGTAGCTTTAAGGAATAAACAGCCATTAGTTTGTGTCCCAATACATTGCCCTAAAAGTAGTCATCTCTTCTCATTCCATTTCATCTGATTTTGTCTTGTCCTCCAGTCCTGTTATGATGCTTTTTTATAGAACTTTGCCCCAGAAATAGTTATAGTTATATTGAGCTTGGAATGACAGACGTTAAAGTGAAAGCAAGACCAAACCATTGTAGCGGGAGGCAGCCGAGGTTACAGTGTTGCCAGTCAGTGTTAGTGGGGGCGGGCTCTAAGCTGTCATCTCAGCGTTTCGGTCTCGCCCTACATATCAGTTCACTGGTGCTCTGCAGGCTTTGGGTCTTGGCAGGGGCAAACACACAGTGCGACACACATACTTTGACACACAGAACTCAAGCTACATACAAACAGTTTATGCACTACACATATTTGCCCTTGCGGGCCACTAACTGTGGCACAGAGAAAGATTTTCCACTGGGAATAAAACTGACACAAGTCACGTATTAAGTTTCCAAGAATCTCTGTGTCATCGAAAAGATGAAATAAAAGCTTTTCAGAAAAGATCCCCTGTGATGAAAGATCTTTTAAAACTGGTTTAGAGGACTCTGTGATGGGTGACAGCAGAGGAAAGTTCAGTTACTGTACTGAGGGATATAGGGTGAGATTAGGAGCACCTAATTAAGTGAAATAATTAAGGGTTGGATAATAAAGCTCTTCTCTCTTGTCCTTTCTCATCTCAAGTAAAAATGGCCCACAGCCAGTCCGTGTGTTAATATGAGTAGATGTAATGTGTGTGTGTGTGTGTGTGTGTGTGTGTGTGTGTGTGTGTGTGTGTGTGTGTGTGTGTGTGTGTGTGTGTGTGTGTGTGTGTGTGTGTGTGTGTGTGTGTGTGTGTGTGTGTGTGTGTGTGTGTGTGTGTGTGTGTGTGTGTGTGTGTGTGTGTGTGTGTGTGTGTGTGTGTGTGTGTGTGTGTGTGTGTGTGTGTGTGTGTGTGTGTGTGTGTGCGCGCGTGCGTGCCTGCAGTATGTGTGTGCTTTTGTCTATAATGTCTAACTAGCCAGTCCATAATAAGGGAATGGTTCAGTGGAAGGTAGTAGGAAATGAGCTGGTTTGGCACAGCTCTGTTGGAACAGTAGTGTTGCAATCACTGTGACACACACCATGAAAAGTGGCAGTGTCAGTGTTAACAAGCTAGTGCACACATGCATTGACATGGGGACACAAACACTGAGCCTGATTAATTGGTGGGTTTTTAAAAGGGGCCCTGAGCAGTCTCTATTTCACTGTGCTGCCTATGAAACATCTGTCGTCATTAAAAGTCAACATTAGGAAAGTTATCAATAGAAAGACTGACATTGATGGCGTGCTGTGATGTATTTGTCACCACAGATGGATAAAGGAAGTAGTTTATAAATCAGCTAATTGCATTTACTATTACTGTAATGATTGTTTTTCAAGAGATTTATTGTTATAGCTGTGAATGATGGGCCGTTCAATCATACTTACAAGACAGATAGTTAGGTGATCAAATGCATAGTGACATAGGCACAGAAACCTTCAATGCTGGTCCTACTGAATGTTCAATTACATCAATGTACAACTGACAGAAGTTAAAGAAACATTTAGTTTTAGTGTCTATTCATAAAGAGTAATTAAGGAATGATATTTTAGGAAAATACACGTATTTGCTTTCTTGAACAGAGTTCAATTAGAAGATTGATATCACTCTCATGTCTGTATGATCAGCTGCCAAAACAGAAAATATGGTTGCCATTTTTAGTCACCTCGTATTTTGAGTAATTAAGACAATATGCAGTTATACGGTACATCATTTAATAATGAAAATCTCCCATAAAAGACCCTCAATTTTACAACTTTTCTTTTTGTCTTTTTTTCAGTTTTTTTCTGGTGCTTTGTTTTTTGTGAGTCTTTTCACCCCACAGTCAAACAACTTAAAGCCTGTGAGCATGTGAGTAAATGCACCAACACACATGTAGTGTCATCACGTGCAGTTTTCTGATTTCTGGTTCTGACTGTAAAATAAATATTTAAATATCACTAATCCAACAACAAATAATTGGAAAATGTTTATTTTGGTGTGAACTTTTTACTGTTTGCCATCACCATTTTTTATTTGTCAAAAAGGCCAAGAATTGGTTGCCAATTTCTCAAAATGGTTGCCAGTGGCAACCTGGCTTCTGTTATTATTAAGCCATGATCTTAATACTTCTGTAGTTGTACTTCAGTAAGATTTTGAATGCAGTATGTATACACTGTGGTATTGCTGTTTTTACTTATGTGAAAGATCTGAGTACTTCCACCACTATGTATGATAATTATGAAGCTGCAGCCAGGAGGTGGTTCATTTAGCTTTGCATAAAGACTATAAACAGGGAAAAGACGTAGCCTGGGGTTATCAAAGGGTTTAAAAAACATGGCATCATAAGCAAGTTAAACACCTGATGACTTTACATAAACATATTTCCCTAAATTTTGAACTGTCCCTTTATGGAAAAAGAAAGGTACGTAAACATAATGAGAGAGGGGGATAAGAAAAAGCAGTAAGATGAATGGAAGACAATGTGAGTGTGTTTAGTGTGAAGGATTAAGAAGGAAAGGGGAGTAGAAGGGTTCCCTTGAGATCGTTTGGTCTGGACAAGTAGCTCCTGCTGGGACTTTATATGTATTGATGTGTGTACTTGTCTGTATGTGTGCATAAGGGCTACACAAAGAGCTTTGATTCTCTCCCCTGTCTCATCCCAAACTGCCCACTTTGTACCAGCGCCTGTCTACTATGTTACCTGAGCCTCGGGAAGACGTGTGTGTGTGTGGTGTGTGTGTGTGTGTGTGTGTGTGTGTGTGTGTGTGTGTGTGTGTGTGTGTGTGTGTGTGTGTGTGTGTGTGTGTGTGTGTGTGTGTGTGTGTGTGTGTGTGTGTGTGTGTGTGTGTGTGTGTGTGTGTGTGTGTGTGTGTGTGTGTGTGTGTGTGTGTGTGTGTGTGTGTGTGTGTGTGTGTGTGTGTGTGTGTGTGTGTGTGTGTGTGTGTGTGTGTGTGTTTGTGTGTGTGTGCGAAGGGGGAGTAATTGGTAAGTCCATCTGACTGAAAGGCCTGAGCGAAGTGGCAGTGCAGGAGTCGAGCTGATAACATGGCAATTAAGCTGAGAGCGACAGACCCCCAATCAGCACAGCATGCTACAGAGACCCAGAGAGACAGGTGAAACAGCAGGGAGTGGAAACAGAGACAGGGAGAATGGGCGAGTGCCTCCAGGTGTGAGCGTCTGACTGTATTGTGCACACATACCATTCGTTCTCCCACTGAAGATATCTGCTGCTGCTGCTGCTGCTGCTGCTGCTGCGAAAATTTTGGTTATTGCATCTTTATCAAACTCCAAACTGCACACTTTAAAAGGAAATAGAGTGCCGGGCAAAGTTTGGGCTTTTTACATCTTCCGTTGCTTGTTGAAATAAGGCACAGAGGATATAGAGCAGAGTTATTTTATGTCTCTGTTTGATAGATTTTGCCAGTGGCGGTGCTACAGTTCTCCACTCTACTGTCTCAGTAGTATTGCCTAAGCTTCTCTGTGTGGCCACTGCCACAACCTTTATATCTTCTACCCACCTTTCTTCTTTTTCTGACTGTCTTTTCTTTCGGAAAAGATTAGAGGCAGCATCCTGGATCACATCACACAGGAGCACAACACACTTTTAAAACCTTTAAAGCTCTGAGTTATATTTTAGTTGGCTACCACCACCACTACCTCCACCAGCTCCACCACCACCACCGTCGTTGCCGAGTTGCTGTTTCTAATCGTTCATGCTGCATGCGGATCTACAAACTAACTCCCTGTCTGCAATTTCCAGTCTCTCCCCGTCTATGTCAGCTTCAAATTCATTGGCACATTTCCCTTCTCTCTCCCCTGCGCTCCTTTCTCTCTCTCTCTGTTTACCTCTCCGCTTCTGTTGAGCATGAACTTTTATCTTCTTTTTTTCTCTCCACCAGCCCCCCGCCCATTCTATAAGCCTTTTCCCCTCTTTTTCATTCCTCTTTATTTTCTTTTATCCCCTCATCCTGGTCGCATTGTGTGGATGCAGGGATGGTGTAGAGCAGATTATCAACTAAGTCTCACAACGGTCATTATTCACTTCATTGTTTGCAAACCCCTTGGTGCTCAATAACCTTTGTGTTTGTTTGTGCAAGTGTGTGCATGTGCGTGTACATTTTTAATGCCCTTGACTGGTTGTCATTTTCGCCACACTACATTGCTCAGGCATCTTTTTGTATATAATATAATATTTCAAATATGTGCAAACAAAGTAGGGTACTTGTGTGACAGTCAGGGCTTAAGGACATTCAATAAAGTATTGAGTGCTGAACCCCTCCATATCCCAGTCTCTCAGCAGGCCACAACGCGAGTGCACCACATCGATTTACAGACAACATGTGACAATCACAATCAGCTGTAGTCCATTCAGGCTCAAGACTCATTCCCCTCTGTTCTCTCCGGCAAGTTTAACGTCTGCACATGACAGCGGTTGAATGTAAAGACTTAGAAAATTAGCGTATAAGGAGCTGATTTCTCTATGCTCAGCAGACAGAGTGTGGTGGATCCGTGCCGAACAGCCTTGCAGGCTATCACTGAAGGTATTTGTGAACTCAAGGAACTGGCATGCCAAGTTTTGCTTGCGTAGGTTACTTCTTTAATTCCAGATTAAAAAAAAGGAAAAAAAGATAATGGCTAAACCTGTTTGTCTGACTGCTTGAATAGAGTTCATTAGCAGACCATCTGGCTTATAGCTCTTGGTTCCAAATGATCAGCTTAAATTGCACTTGAAATGAAAAGATTAGATTTTAATATTGAAATGCATGCAGACATTGTTTTTTGCGGTAACCTGCTCAATTACATATTTCCTGCTGTTGATTTTTTATCCAGGCTGCGGTGCTAACTTAAGATGGAAACAGAGTAATTTGGAGCTGTAATATTTTGTACCCAAACATCCATTAATGCACTCGGGCAGAACATTTTGCCACTCAGAGGAACAGCTGTAAACAAACAATAAATATTAAAAAGCCAATTTTGTCCAAGCTGAGAAGTTATGTGCTTGTGTACATTTCATATCCCCCATCATTTTGGATTATTTTGAGAAGAAAGAAGAGGAAGACGTTCTTCATGACAGACAAACTGCAAATACAGTTTAGATCACAGCATTTATTGAGATTTGAAAGCTGTGGAACAATACGTTATTCTTATGTGACAGCTGGAATGACTGTAATTCAGCATACACAGAAGAACATAATGCCGATCTGTCTCTCTTTCACTGCATTCAAACATCAGAAATCTTGTCAATCTGCAAGTCAAAGTATGTTCGATCAGTTAACTTCTTGCATTTGACCTTTCACAATATTAAATTATTCAACCAATCACACGGGATACAATTTAGCTTAACCTTTATAATGCTTGCTTGTGGATACCATCGCCATGTGAATTTAAAACTGTTTAAACATGCACAAAGTTGTGCTCTGCCTGCTTGACCTTTTAATGTAATTTTCTCCGTTGTGTGCTGTGTCCCATCTGATACACCGATCCATTTGGAAGTCCTAACCAGGCTAATTTGGATGGATTTGACAAAGGTTTTGATGAGCCATGAATGATAACAATGTAGAGGATGTGTGAGAACTAGATTGATCAATCTGATTACCTCGCCAGTTAGGCCGGCTTGTCGAATAATAATTCAATATGTCACAAACAACATCATGCAAATACACACAGATAGTGTTTGCCCTTGAAGCGCTCTATGATGATTATACTATGGATTCATTATGCTAATGAAGCGGGCTGGAACGTGCATTGCTCTTCTGTATGTAACAGTTTCAGGGTCAAAGAAGCTGATTATACATTATATTATTATATTAAACATATGTGCAGTAGTTTCTAAATCCCAAGTTCTCCCAAAAATGAAGAAGGGGTTTTGGTTTCAGAGATGTTGAGATGTCAGTAGTCTTATCAGGTATTCATCACACAGGATGTGTAGTTGTATTATGAAGGGGTCACCGGAAGTGTTATTGTTGTTGCCGACTGGATGTTGACATGTGTGGAATGGAATAAAGTCGGCATTGAGGACGGCCATTCGTGTCCTTTGGGTATTTTATTATTCACCCAGTACAGGCACCCTGAACACTCGGTTACACAATTGGAAAATGACCTGGTGTCTTTTTTTATTATCAAGCAGGTTGAGGTGCTATATAAATAATGTAAGTATCAAACTGCTCAAACCGCAAGAAAATACACACAGCTTGTATTCAGAAACAGTGATTTTAAATGAGCTTCAGGACTTCTGTGAATTTAGGATGTCACAACTACTATACATAGGTAGAAAGTGCTGTGACAGTCAACTCCTGGCTGATATGATGGTGCAGAGATGTTCAGAGCACACATGCGGATGACCCAGAAATTCTGACCAATTTTCAGGAGGGGGCTTAAAGAGACAGGCGCAAACAAAGAAGCGTTTCAGACAGAGGGTAATTACAAGTGTATATATAAATTAACATCCATCTATCCATCTTCAACCGCTTGTCATGCACATTTATATTCCAGTTTTAAGTCTTGTACTAGTTTAAAACTTATAATGGGGCCATTTACATGGAACATGAGGATCTGGGTATTCATATCCCTAAGATCATATTGGTATCAGTGTCTCTGATCATCTGAGTTTGGGTGTGTTTGATTCTTCGGCCTTATACCTACTGAATCAACTCAACAGCTCGGCTTGAGCACAGTTTGGTTTCTAGTTGCCTGAATGCGGCTGCTTTCACCACTTTGCTGGATTTAACTTCTCCAGCTGCAATGGAAAGATACAATTTATGCGGCACAAAAGTCCGATTTTGGTGGACAAGGAGCTTAAAGTATTCCAGTTTCTATCAGAGTGTTTTAGTTAGCATACGCAGAATTCTCAAAACCAGGATATCCACAACACATAAGTGGGGATACTCCACAAACACCAGATAACTACATGTAAAGGCACTCAGTGATCTTGTCAGTCCCCCAGAGATCAAGCCTGATCACACCTCACATCCTATTACTCAACCTCATCCTTCCTTTTCCTCTGACATTCACTCTGGATAATCGATTGTCAGTGAGATCTAATCTGTTCTCCCGTGTCATCATATGAGGGCTTGGCTGTGAAGGGGAGAAAGCAACAGACAATCACTTGACCTCATCTGCTCATCATTTCCCGCTTTGTCCTCTTTTATTTCCCGATGCAATTAATATTAATGTTCTGCTTTGAAGCTTAATTTTCCATCTATCCATTCATCTGTGACGTGCCATCGTGCACCATTTTCCCATCTTTCTGTTCCTACATTTGCCCTGGACGTCATTCCTTCATCCTCTTACGAGGGCACGACCGTGTCAGACCCCTGAATCCCTTCTCCTCTTCTCTGTCATTCTTCCTTTTCCTTCTCTTGTGCGAAACATGTAGTGAATTCCTTTGAGCATGAGTGGATATGACAGCCAGTGTCCTCAGATTGAGGAGTTCGGAGCACTGTGTTTGTGCGCGTGCCTGTCTGTGTGTTTTATCTAAAGGGATCTGTAATTGTATGTTCTCTGACACAGTGATGGATAATCAATAGTTCTGTCTGTCTTGGTGGAAGTGCGGTGGGGGCCAGAGTGGAGAGTTGGAACATAAAAGTAATGCTGTCCTCAATGCTGGACCCTCCAGGTTTTTTTGAGGTACTTCCTAAGGGGAAAGTCAAGGTTGGCCTGGCATTTCTCATATCAGACTTTATTGTTCTCTGTACTCTAATGTTGTGTTCACAATTTTGATTATGTTTGATTATGGGATCAAATGCAGAAGATACGCTGTTATAGAACTGTAGGCACCAACGTTTCTTTAGATCAACCACGGCCGAAATATCCGATATTGCTGTACCAGTCCCAGATACGTTGGAAAACACTGTTGTGTCTGGATTCATAACATCATCTGGGGTCCGTTTCACAAAGCAGGTTCAACAAACTCTGAGTCTAACCCTGAACTCTGAGTTGCTCTTCTCTGAGATAGGAAACTCTGAGTTTTCGGTTCCAGAACAGCTGATTTGCGTTAGGTTGATCAACTCAGAGTAGTTTGACCCGGAGTTAAGCACGTGCACCACAAGTAAAAAAAGACAGCATCAATGGAGCCCTGATGGGCAACTGCAACTGTAAATATTAATGCGCTCATACGGTGAGTTTGAGCAGGTTTAAAGTGTAACACCACTGCAGCAGCAAAAGAGAGGGAGACGCGTGGGAGAACATTGCTGCTTGGGTCAGTGCGTAGGTTTAAATGTAGTCCTGTTGCAATCACAGTAATATCACAGGGGAAACTGCTTGAGTGGTAGTCCAAGTTTATTTCATTTAGTTGCATTCCCACGGGGGAGAAGCGCACTTGGCAGCAGCTTAAGATGAAACATAAAAACATTGTTCAAACAGGTAAAATATCGGCACAATCTCATGGTGACGCCTCATTTTGAGCATGTTTTACATTGTAAAGTAAATATTACCGTAAGTGGCTGTTTTAGATGTTGTATAAAAAACTCCCATTTGCAAAAAACGCAGCGCAACACACAATATCTGCTGGGATGTGAGAGCATGACTTTGGTTGTTAATGTTGGAAATGTAAGGACAGATGAATTTGTGTATGTAAATGGTGGACTGTGATGAAATGGTGTTGTGTGTATTGAGCACCCCTGCCGTGAAATGCACCCCCTCGCATTATAGGTGATATTCTGGATCAGAAGGCTGTTGTTTCGACCTATAGGAGTAGTTTATATACCGGTAACCCAATTAAAAGCACACACTTTTGAACCTATGAATTGCAAGAAAAGCTGGGATTATATTTAGGACAAACAATACATGTTTGTGTGTGTGTCTATGGAAAACTTTGAAAATACATAACACAGGAAGCTTACTAGGATGTTAACTTTAGTTCAGTGTGTGCACCCACCAAACTAACAATAGTATGCCACCTGGCTAGAATGTGGTATGTGAACTGAATGATGGTGTGGTGTGCTGGTGTGGTGTTTTACCAGTGGCAGGGGAAACTGCCACATTGCCATTGTGAGTCACATTCATATATGCATGGACATGCCGGCGTCGCTGACACACACAATCATAAAACAGATTTAACTGCCCTTTTCCTTTGTTTGTGTCCTGATGAGAGTTGGTGTGTTATCTTCAATCAGCCTGCATTGTGGATGTCCATCGTTTAATCCCATCTCCTTATCTGCATGTTGCCGTGACACTGATGGTAAACCTCAGCCCCATCATGTGCAACAGTGTTTTAAGTCAGAGTGGGTAATAGACTGCAATGCATCATGGGAAAAGCCCATGGGGCCCTGGGTTTTATATTTCTTTTCAAAGCTGCAGCCAGAATTCTTCATCTAATTTCATGGCTCATTCCTGGGGTTAAGAGCGGGTCTGGTGGAGTGGAAGAGTTGTAAATAGCCTCTCGCTTTACCCCCAACATACTATAGGACCAACAAATCTGTATCACTGGGAGATGTACTAGAAATAGTTTAAATTGGCAGCATCAGTCTGTTTGATGCTATATTTAGGACTTCAGGTTTAACGCATTAAACAGGCATGAAATTGTTGCATGATGAAGTTTAACCCCCTTGCAGATTACAGAGGAATGAGGATAAATGGGATTTTTTTTTCTCTTCTCTTTCATATAAAACTCTGATAGAAATTTTATCTTTGAGTTGAATAAAAGGTGCTCGCTAGGATGCCAGTATCATGCTGCTGAAATACACAATGGCACCCTCTCTGTGATGCCTGAAATAAAGTGGATTAGACCACTTGCCCCACCCTCCATGCGTCGAAAAGTCGATGCCAAGGTTATTTAAAAATCAAACTTCTACAAAAAGCCCACACAGCAAAAACAGTCCACATGGACCAATTTCGATGCTCGCTTTTGGAGTCAAATGAGTAATGTCCGGGGATGCCATGTTAATCTACTGTGGGATTTGGCTTGGAACGACCTTCCAGGGTGCCGTACCTAACAGCTTAATTACCTTTTCAAAAGGGAATACCTCTGAGATTTAGCAGCCACTCTGCACGGCAGATATGCTGCTCAGTCAAGAGGAGGTGATATGAGGCTACACTTCACTGGGCTGAGTCGTATTGACCTACCTACCCTCTGCACAGACACTGACACAAACATAAACACCTGTCTGACACTTTGCCCTTGGTTTTGGCACCTCTACCACCAACAGCTCTCTCCCTTCCCTTTTCACTCTTTTTCCTTTGTATGGCTGAAGTTACAGGTCCCAGAGCTTTTAAAAATTGCACTGCAGCCGCAACAGCAACACTGGTATTGTTTTCATCTTGTGAGTCTGTGTCATCATGGAAAAATGTAGTCCGGGAGAAACCTGCTGTAGCTGCAACTACCAAAGAGGTGGTTTTGAGTATCTCTGTCTGTGGACAGGTTTTGATAGCATGCAAATGTGCGAGATACAGCTACAAAATAGTACGGGTTATTTCAAAATGAAGGTCGAGTTCAAAAAAGGGTGTCGTCTGAGCAAGGGCGCTGGACATAGGGAGGGGAAAGTAGGGAACCACCACTTTACACCCATGGCCTTGCGTCTGGTGTGATCCCATTGCAAGATTGTCTCTAGTCTTTTTTTTATTTTTTATTTACTGACTAAGAAGACGTGCTTTTTTCCACTTTTCACCCTGCCTCCCTCCATCCACCCTCCATCATCCCTCATCTTCTCTCCCCGCCTGTGACTGGAGGTGATAAAAGTCACCAGCAAGGGCAGTGAGAGATAATACAACACCAGTTAGTGACAAATAGGACAGAGGAGATTTGGCAGTTGTCCAAGCTGATCAAAGGCATGTTGGGAAAGACAAAGACAAATAACCTCTCCTGCTGAATGGTAAGGGTGGTAATGGGTCCTGACCGCTAAGATCCATTTAAAGACACTGAGCTTTGTCACAGCTACATTATCCCATTCAGCCTGATTTCGAATATATTGCATTTTCTTAAAGCTTTGCAACCGTAAAAGTAGCCGTCAGAGGCATACGTTGCAATTCCATTTCAAAAGAGATGTGAATTGGAAGGTATGGATATTTAATCACTTTTGGGTGGTTCTAAATTCTCAGCCTTATCCTGTGCCAGGAGGTTATGTCAACCAAGTCTATTAAAGCTTACAGAACGAGCTCTCTGTCTTTGTTTAATGAATGCTTGAGGTGGCGAGGTCTGTTGATGACAGAGATTGAGATTTCAGTTGAACTGGGAAGTTACGCTGCTGCATTTTTTTCACCTACAAAGTCATGTCTATAAAGTGTAGGGTGGTCTCTGTCTAACAACTGGAAATCTCTGTTTTTAACAGCTTGTGAAATGAAGATGTCTTGTGTTCTATTTACGCAGCCCCTCTCTCCTCTCTGAGCTCTTTTACCTTGCTACAGTTTGTCAGTTTACTGTCAGTTTGCACAGATCCACTGCTAATTTACAGTGCTGCTCTCCCTCTCTCTTCTTGTCTGGCTCGCTCTTGCTTTTGCGCTTTCTCTTGTCTCTTTCTGTGAGATTGACAGGTCTTTAGGGTTGCAAGGCGCTTAGCTTCCCACGTTCCTTCCTCCTGTCTCCTCCCCCTCAGTCTGACTGGCAGTAATTACATCAGGGCTGGGCTCGGTTTGTCCCGACGACCCTAAAGACCTGACAACGAGAGAGTGAGAGAGAGAAAGAGAGAGACAGTGAGACAGAGAGAGAGAAGAAGTGGAACAAGAAAGATACTGCTGCATAAGAGGATACAAAAAGTAGCAACATATAGAAATGGGGAATAAGGGAGCGCAGAGAGAGAAAGCAGTATACGAAGGAAAGAGGCAGAAAAGGTTACACATCAGTGATTCCTGACAGGCCTGTATTGTTTTTCATTCCTCCATCATGGCTGTGTGAGCTCTGTATTCACCGCTGCTCACTTGAGCAGATTTGAGAAAAGAGGAAAAAGCTGCAACCAGGAGTTTCCCACAAGGCTCAGCTGTCATACAGCAGCTGTCAGCGGTCTGTTGTGTAATTCTAAAGTGGGAATAATCCAGAAAGGCCTGTTTTCCCTTGTCGTTGAAAGGAATGGACGTTTTTTTTTACTTGTGTTGTTTGTTTTTACTTGCAATAATTTAAGACAACATATAAGTTATATATATATATTCACACCCATTCACCAAATCTAGGACTACAGGGCATGACCATAGGTCAGAAAATCACCTAAAGAAAGCAACATACCAAAGAGACAAATGGATGAACACATTGGGAAGACTTTATGAAACTTAACAAACTGTTCAAATGAATCCAATTACTCTTTTTTAAAATCTGGTCTTCAAGGAGGACGGAAGATAGGAAATTAAGAAGTCATTCAGGAGATGAAATGAGGCTTTTCTCAAAGAATGCTCTGGCATTGTTCCGTTGTTATGAGACTTTTTTCAGATTCAAGAGTAATGAATGCCACATTTATTATGCCTTGTTCCACTTTTAGCCCTTTCATCAGTAATTCTGTGCCTGTCTCAATGACTGCGTTTAGACACACACACACACACACACACACACACACACACACACACACACACACACACACACACACACACACACACATACACACATACACACATACAAACACACACACACACACACACACACAAACACACACACACAGACACACACGTGAATCAGGGGATTTTAGGGAGAAATCTGATTCTTAATTTACAGTTCTGTTGAGGTTGAACTTGACTGTGTATACACAGCCCGATCTCATTCCCAGGGGTCAAATACTGATGGTTTGTCACAAACAATTGGCGTCTGATACCGACGCAAAAGGTGCCCTTGAGCGACTGTATGAGGCGCACCTGGCTTTTAACTGTAAAACCATTTGCAGCAATATAAGGCACTCAGAGCGTAGGGATATGGTCAGGTGCAGGACTTTCACCCAGGAAGTGTGTGGTTTGTGTTGTATTGTCCCTAGAGTCACTTTAATTACATTACAGACATGCATATTAAAACACCACCCACAATCTGCTATTAACCCATGTGTTCCTTGCGGTTAAAACAGCGACCGTTGTTGGATGGATAACAACGGGTTTGTGTATACATTATATAACATCAGGTTTCTCTGTTCCAAACCTGGTTGTGTGTTATCCGGGTTTCTCTTAACCCCTAAGGAATGGTTTGGTTTTTTACATGACGTTTCTGGTTGATGTGCAGTCACACCTTTTATTCATTCATATGACTAATACATTTGTGTCTAGGTGAGGGGAGCGATGGCTGTATTTGTCCCCTTTCAAATAAACCCACAGTACAGTAGCCTGTTCAACTTGATGTGAACTGCAGTAGATGCCCTGTGGCTCTTCCAGAGCTGTACTCTGACCCTGAACTGATAACTTGTCTGCTTTGCTGTCACACAACTAACATTCAGTCCCGGGAGGTAAAGCAGGGGAGGATATACAGAGAGAGGGAAGAATAAAACATTTTCATAATGGAGGATTTAAATAATCAAGGACTTATCTAGCAGGAGACACAATTTCCAAAATCATGCACTGCCTCTGTGAATATGCACTCAGCATAATTGGAGATCACAGGCACTGCTGCCCACCACCATCACCATCACAGCCATCTGCTTGTAGCTGTATGAGAGTCAGTCACAAAGCATGTAATCTGGAGTGAATGCAACCTGTTAAGCTCTTAGAGGATTATCAATTATTTATTTTGTTAGTTTTTCTTTCGTTGTTCTGTTTTGCTTAGTTCATAGACAATGTGTATGCAAGCCCCTTAAACAAAGACAACACAAAGTGAGTGTCTCTTCTTCTCCCTCTGTTTGTCTCTTCCTTTTTTTCCTCTCCTCTTCTTCTTCCTCTCTCGCTATCTCGCTCTCTCTCTCTCTCTCCTCTCAGCGGCGTCCAGCTTCAGTTTTTGCCGTGCCTCCCTGGAGCACACGTTATCTGCTGAGGAGCTGAGCTACCAGCTGCCGCGTCGCGCCGGAGGCAGCAACCTGACCTGGCACGACGGCCGCGGCCAGAGGACAGCACACACACGCACAGTCAAACTACTGCAGCAGCCCGGCACTGAGGGCATCCAGGTATAAAGACATCCATACAAACACACCAGAGGCAGCGTGGAGAAGTGTTTCCACTGCATGCAAATTACTTTCAAATGTGTTTTTGCTTACAAAAAAACTGATTACAGATTGCTCAAATAAGTCTTGCAGGTGTCAGGGGACAGCTCGGGCAGGTTGGACCATAACAAACATGGAAAGGAAAATAAAGTCTGTGAGGCCCAAACCATACTTGATTTCACTAGTGAAGCAATCTGCTGTGATAGGCTTGCGCATAATCTGTCACTGATTTCAGATTTTTCAAAAGAAATAAATTCCGGCCATCAGGCAATCACAGCTTCTTAGAAAATGACAATATGCCTTTTGCCACAATTCAACATCTGAAACGGAAGATTTCAAGAGTTTCCACCCTAATCCCATCATGCAGCAGCTTGTGTTCAGTTTAGCCAATTCAACATGCATGGTTTTAGTGGAAGTGATATTTTTGTTTATAAAAGATAAAAAAGGAAAAATGGTATTTTTTCATATTCATGCTTTAGCATTAGTATTTTGTTCTTTATTTCATTTGTGATAAATATAATTCAAAGTTGTTCAAGGCAATCAAAAGGTTTCTCTGCACATAATGAAGATTAGAGATGGGACAAAATATCGATACAGCAGTTTACCATAGGTATGGTTGTATCCTTCCTTTAAACATTTCAAACCCACAACTGTTCTGCTTTCTGGCAGTTTGAACCTTATTGCTTTTTTTACGTTAGAATGATGGAACATGTAGGCATGGACAAGTTGCAGTCAGTGTGTGTGTGTGTGTGTGTGTGTGTGTGTGTGTGTGTGTGTGTGTGTGTGTGTGTGTGTGTGTGTGTGTGTGTGTGTGTGTGTGTGTGTGTGTGTGTGTGTGTGTGTGTGTGTGTGTGTGTGTGTGTGTGTGTGTGTGTGTGTGTGTGTGTGTGTGTGTGTGTGTGTGTGTGTGTGTGTGTACAGATGCACTAAGCGAATACACTTTGTTGTACATTGTTTCATCTCAGTTCACTTTTTGACTTTTTAGGAGTATTTTTCTTTTTCAGTAGATGACAGATAGTGGATGATTGTCCTAACACAGTGGATACAGTCCTAACATATTATTATAGTATCGTACGTGAGTTACTCTGTGATTCCCACCCCTGATGAAGGTATATGGTGATATATATATATATGAAGATAAAGAAAAACTGACAAACTGAAGCAAGCTGGTCAAAGGGTGCTATATGAACCATTAAAGATTGTAGTCACATTACTGTTTAAAATATATATGTTTCACTTTCTGCAAATTGAGGCATAACAGACTTTTGCCATGCACCTGTATGGGCATTACAAATGCTGTTTACTATCTCTGCCTCAGTATTTCAAGTTGTTGTAACATGAGTATATATTTAATATTACAGATCACTTGCATGGTTTTAAATTTAATTACACCATAGTGGTAGATGAAATATTTTATTGTTGTTGTTTTTTTAAGTAGCTTGGTTAAGAAAACATTATTTCCCTTGAGAAGTCTTTTTTAATTTTATATCGTCCTGTGTGAATTAACTGGTAGCTCATTAAAGCAATTTGTTTTCAAATCAATGTCTGAGAGAAAAAGTGGTGTAATGAAGCTGCCCTGACTTGGGTGGGTAAGAAGTCATATGTACAATTTAGTAAATGATCTCTTAGAATCAAGAGAGAATAGATAGAGCATCAGTGCATCAGATAGAACAGATAGAGCATCAGTGCATCAGCGTCTCTAGCTGTCAAATCCCAGGGAGTGTAATTGTTGTTACTGGCTGGTTTCACCTGAGCCTTCGGTGGATACCAGCAGAGAGAAACTGGTTATGTAACGGAGGAGTGCTAAGAGAACTGTTACCTCAGTACTTGTGATGTAACAGTACTTGTACAAGGGTGCATATTCTGCATAAAAAATGAAATGTATAGTTAATACTGTCCCATGTGAATAAAAATCACATTTAGTCCACAGATGTGTGACCCCCAGACCCCCCCCCCCCCAAAAAAAAAAAAAGCTCAGCAACAGCTTTAACAGCACTCACTGGCAGAAACACTGGATGTGAAAGTAATTTCAGTGCTGGATGGCTGTTGAGGAATGACTGCTCGCTGGCTCAATGTCTCAGCAATATAATGTAAGCACAGCAGTCTGGGCATCATTTACTTCCACACATTGCTCTTGAGCAAAATGGAATCCCATCTGTGCAGCACCAGAGAGAGGCAAAACAAAGAGGAAAAAACATATCTATTTTAAGGCATTCTGCCTGTGTTTGACCTAAAACAGCACATGACACAACAACCTCACATGAAAGAGAGCACATAGCCCAGTGGAGGTCATTTATTTAGTCTCCCCACTGCCCTAAAGAAAGTTTGCTACTGTGAGGCTGTAAGATGTACATATGCACTGCAAGATTGTTCAATAATTCATAAAAGAGTGCCCCCTCAGCTATAACAGCTATAAAAGGCTTAATAAAAGACGAGTGGGAAGCTGTTTCCATGTGATTACACAGAGACTGGATAATTAAACCTCCTCAATACCATGAGAAGTAAGGCTTATTATTTCCTTGTGGCAACAAGCCTCTTTATGCATTATTCAACAACTGGGAGAGCAGTCCAGCTCTCTCTGATGTCTTTGTGTGTCTCCTGTATTCAAACAAAGCAGCAGTGTCCATTTGTGCACCTCTAGCTTTAAGAATCTGTGTTCATGGGTCTGCATGTGCACACATGTGTGTAGATTGGCGTCTGTGTGTCCAGTTCTCTCAGGAGTGATTATTAGATTATTCTCCATTACACTGGTTATGCACACATCAGCTGTAATGAGGGAGCCAGTTAAGTGAAACACAGCTCAGCTTCTGTATAGAAGGTAGGACCTGGGGAATCTTCCTTATCTGTTTAACAAAGCTAACATAACACATTATGCACTCATATGCAAACTCTCTCTCTCTCTCTCTCTCTCTCTCTCTCTCTCTCTCTCTCTCTCTCACACACACACACACACACACACACACACACACACACACACACACACACACACACACACACACACACACACACACACACACACACACACACACACACACACACACACACTGTTGATGCTATGGACCAGAAAGTCAGGGGATACATAGGGACATTAGAAAGGACAGACATGACACACACACATGCACTGTGTACGTAGGAACACATAAATGTAGATGTACCTATTTCCAAAGTGTGGGATATGCAAATATTTGTTTTACTGATTCACAATGTAATAAGCATTTGTTTTATTTGACACGATAACGATAACAGTAAAACACTTAAAATATATAACACCTTTCATAACATAAAATGCATCTCAGAGTACTTTACAAAAGAAACAAATCAATAACACAGGTATTAACAACAGGAGACACAAGTGTGGGAAAACAGTAATGAAATCCTACTGACATAAACAATACTAGTAATAAAAACAAGTTTATAATGATGAAGACAATTTCCAAATAATAAAAGCCTTACAATTATGAGAAAAATAAAAGATATCACATAGTCATAATGAGTTTAGGACAAGGTTGAATTAATTAAAAGCAAAGTTATGAAAATATGTTTTGAGCTGTTTCTTAAAACTATTAACAGAAGTTGTTTTGTCTTATTTGTGATGGGAGTTTGTTTCAAATCTTTGGTACATAACAACAGAAGCTCCTTCACCATACAAGAAAGAAACAATACTAAGGAGGTGGGATGATCAAATTTATTCCCATAGTCCATTTTTCAGCCATATTCTGGAAATCAAGGGCTGATTGCTACACTAGAAGGTGTAGGAGTCAACAGTTAAGATAATTTAAGTTGTGCTCTAAACAGGTGAAGTAATGTCACCCCACACCTGCAGCAACACCAACTAAATGGCGGTTATTTACTCATTTGTGTTTTTACATTGACGCAGATAGACCTGTATGCAGACCTCTCTACTAATAGGATTTTCTTTCCAAATAATGACTCATTCTGTACTTGGCATCCTTGAATTGGCTGTTGTTTGGGTCGCCAGATGGGGTGAGGGGAGGGGTTTGTGGGTGGCTCATTTTGCTGTCTGACACACAGCTTGTGGGTGAACCTTCAGAGTAGACTGGGCAATAGGTGGAATAACAGAGACACAATTTAAGAAGTAATGGCAACAACTGTCCCTTCTTTCCCTATATCAGAGCCAAGCCTGTCGCAGGAAGTGAGGCCCTTATTCACTAATTTGCCATCCTGGGTGGGAGAACGAGAAAGACCAGTCTGTGATTATTTTTCCCTCCTCATTAAAGAACACAGTGCTGACCTTCTCAGCTGACACCAACACAAAGCAGTGAACAGAAAGTAAACACAAATATGACACACAAAGCCTTCTAACTTCGACCACTCCTACGGACATGAATACGATACACCCTAGATTTGAAGGTGGTCGTTTCCAGCTCATTACTTTGGCCAATTGGATTAGTATATGAGCCATCACTGTTGTTACGATTGTCCTGCTTTGGTCATTCTAACTATAGGATGCCATTTAACTTGTGTCAAACTCAACTAAATGTGTACTGCTGTGGTGACATCATCTTAGGGCGTACTCACACTGTCCTTCCAGACCGCGACCCGGGCTTTAGGGTACTTGCCCCCCCCCCCCCCCCCCCGCGCCCCAGCCCCGTTTGTACTCACACTGCCAGGGCCGGCCAATGCTTCCTGCTGTCCATACGACATCACGCCGTAACACGTCACACGCATTGATCGCGTGTGTGTGGCTTTGTTTACAAATCTTTCCATAGACCTCAGAGTTTTTGTGCGTCTTGTCGACTGTTTTTGAATCTTTTCATCCGACCAAATCTGCAGTAAACACTCCACCTCCGCATCACACCAACGTGAACCTTTCACCGCCATTGTTGTTGTTGTTAAATGTTGTACAAATTGTACATATGACTTCTTACCCACCCAAGTCAGGGCAGCTTCATTACACCACTCTTTCTCTCAGACATTGATTTGAAAACAAATTGCTTTAATGAGCTACCAGTTAATTCACACAGGACGATATAGAATTAAAAAAGGCCTTCTCAAGGGAAATAATGTTTTCTTAACTAAGCTACTTAAAAAACAACAACAATAAAATATTTCATCTACCACTATGGTGTAATTAAATTTAAAACCATGCAAGTGAACTGTAATATTTAATATAAACTCATACAACTCAACATCATATAACTCGTACATGTGCAAACGGCTCCGCTAAAGCCCACCTCTTTCAAGCGGGCCGGCCGCAGTTATGCGCAGAACGGGTGCACTCACACTGCTTAAAGGTACTAGGCTTTAGCTGAAAAAACGGTTTTGGCCCCGGCCAGAAGGACAGTGTGAGTACGCCCTTAGTATCAGTATGTTGCTCAGTTCTGTTTAACAACTATCTGAAAAATCTGTTTTGAAAATGAAGCAATGTTATAGTTGTTGGTATTTCTATTTATTAAGTTCTTTTTTTTTTTTTACTACATTGCAGTTTGCACAATAAAAACGGTTTACATGCTTCAATTATTCCATGCATTATGATTCCTTCATAGTATATTGTATAATTTTGTGGAGTCAAGCCAACCCTAGCAATCAAAGCCTTCAGTATACATGATGAGGATGACATGTGTCTGTCGATCACTTCACCACTTTGGTCTAGACTGAAATATTGGATGGATTGCCCTGAAACTTTGTACAGACATTAGTGATCCCCAAATTAATTAATTTCACTGTCTCTTGTAATCCCTTGACATTTTCTGTAGCGCCATCATGGGATTGACATTTGCGGTTTTCATTGAAACCTCTCAACAACTATTGCTATGAAATTTGATTCAGACAATCATGTCCCCCTCAAGATGAACTGTAAGCACTTGATGATCCCCCTTACTTTTCATGTAGCATCATCCAGTGCTTCGGTTTATCACCAAAAACCTGCAATACTGACAATCAGCCTCCGCTGTACTTTTGTTTTTAGTTTTAATTAAAAATAGAATGAAATAGTGAAAAATATACCTGCTAAACATCAGCATTTTAGCATTATGATGGTGTTAGTATGTTCATTTTAGCATCTGCTCAAAGCATTGCTGTGCCTAAGTACAGCTTCACAGAGCCAGGAGCCTGGCTGGAGTCTTGCTATAGTATGTTTGACATTTTAAGTGAACACCATCACACTATCATGTTATCTTTTTAAGTCGAATCATTAGGGAAATTAATGATTTGTGGAAAAGCTGTCACTGATTCCAACAGAGCCAAGGCTGTCTTCACCAGCAAAAACAACAATTGGTGGTTTGTTCCAAACCTTTAAAACTTTTTTTCCTGACAAGCGACCTCTCATCACTCAAATAATTATTGTCCTGTTCCAGAAGGAAAGTAGTGATGTTTTTATACCGTCACAAAACCTTTTATAGAGGAGGTCAGGTGGGTACTTGGGTGTAAAAGTGTGACACCAGAAGCTTTGATTTGACTCAAAGTGCTGGCATTTTATGGAAGCATTTTGACGCCTGTTTTGGTGTATGCAGCAGAGAGAGAACAGAGGTCTGAAAGACAGAGAGAGACAAGAGGCAGAAATGCTTTAGCCTGTATTGTCCTTGTTCTGCCACTTAGTGATGTGTTGCTCTGTCTAAGCCACATCTTTGACTCATGCTAAATAGAGAGCTTTGTGAAAATCCCATCTGGCCCTTTGTCCTCCCACTGAGAGGCCGCTCACATTCACACGAGTGCAAGACATTTACAAACTGTGTGTCCCGAGGACGACCAAAGGCAGAGCTTCCACGGAGCTAACAGAGGCTGTCAGTTCACCCACTTTCTTGTGCAAGCTCACACATAAACATTTTCAGAAAACACAGTGACACACCCAAACACACATATGCGCAAGGCTGGACTGAGCGGTAGGAGACACACAGGTGTTAAATGATGCAACAGAAACTGCCAGGGACAAGGTGGAGGATTCAGTGTTACTGAGTGGAGGGGAACATGAAACAAGAAGGGGGGGTTGGGGGGTGGTGGGGGGTGAGGAATCATGTGTCAGGATCTGTCAGGGTCTTTGGGATTGGAGTGACAGATGGAAGATCTGATTCTATAACAACAGAACAGTGGGAGACAGATCGGTACATGAGATGAGAGACGGAAAGAGAGAGTTGTTGGATTAGACAGCAAGAGAAGATAGAGGAGTGTTTAGTGGTGCAATTAAGTGACAGCAAGAGAAGATTCAGAGCAGAGAGGGAAAGGCAGGTGTGAGCTACAGTACATGATGTGCAGATTATAAAAACATAGATTCACTCACTCATACAAATACATACACACCCTGTTAATTGGCGTAACATCCTTGATCAATCTCGGGCAGAGTGTGGATGCACAGAGACAGAGGCAGCCATCGGAAGAAAGGCGCTATCGGTCACAAAGAGTGAATTTTAAGGATTCCCCACGCTCCCCTGACTTTTAGCTAATCCCTGATTCAGTAACACTGAGAGGCTGGGCATGCACAGGCACACACACACACACACACACACACACACACACACACACACACACACACACACACACACACACACACACACACACACACACACACACATATACACACACACACGCACACACAGAAACAAAGGCACATATATGAGCAAAAAGTAGTTCCATGCACAGCTGAAAGATCGAAGGGAGGAAACGAGAGAGAGGGAGGACAGGGAGGGAGGAGGCGGAGTGTCAGGCAGGCAGCTGTTCGAGGAAACAAGCAGACTTATCAATAAAGAAGTGCAAAGAAGAAAGACACCATAAAAACGTGTGGCCTAGGAAGGGAAAAGGTTTCTGAGGAAGCAGAAACACGAGAACTCTAGAATAGCATATTCATAATGATTTATAGGTGTCCATTTTTGTCCACTTCAATAAAAATGTATAGTATAAATTCAAGGAGGAAGTCAGTTTGGGTCAATAAGAGAGTCTTTTGGAGAACCAATGCCTAAAAAAGTGAATAAACACTGACCTCCGCCTCTCATAGACTTCCACTCCATATACAGCATCCACTCTACCCCCCCCCCCCCCCATCTCCTCCCCTCCTCTTCTGTATGTAATGAATGAGGGAGCTCCTCCCGCTGGACAGAAGTAGGTCTTGGGTGGAGTGGGGAAGGCAGTAAGGGGTGAACGCGGACGACGCAGAACTGGCCAGGAGGAGATACAGTCTGATGGATGGCCGAAGAGCGGAGGAAGAAAAGCGAGGGAGGAAGACGAGAGAAGGAGGGATGATGAGGAGCTATCATTCCACTTCCCTTCTGTCTGGCTTCTGGATGATGAAGGCCATTACTCACAGACAGAGTACCCCGCTCCCCCTCTCTTATCTGCCTGTTCATCTGTCGTTTTATTCTACTGTACAGTTAAATAAGTGTCAATAAATGTAAGTCATTATATATAAAATAATTAAACTGTAAACATGAGTTGAGGAGAGTCAGTCTTGGGGAAAAGGACAGTGGCGTGGGGCCCCTGGTGGTTAGAGTCCCATGTACAGAGGCTGAAGTTTCTCGACACAGCGACCCGGCCCTTTGCTTCATGTCTCCCCCTCTCTCTCCCCTGTTTCCTGTCTATTTTCAGCTGTGCTATAATAAAGGCAAAGAGCCAAAAAAAGACAAACCGAATATGTTTGGGTTTTGGAACGTCAAAACAAGACATACATCAGCCTGGACTTTGCGAAACAAGGATGGACAATTTTTCATTTTTTTCTGACAATTTATCGAACAAAAGACTAATCAATTATTCTGGAAAATAATCTGCAGATTAATCGATAGAGAAAATAAGCATGAGCCCTAATCTCCTGTTAACATTTTTGGGAAATATGCTTAAACCTGTATGGTTGATGCATTCCCAATCTATTTTGAAGTGAGATGGCATTCACCGGCAGTGCATTTTTTAACTTGCTGTGTCCACCTCATAATTCTGTGAACTCAGCACCGAAATGTCCTCAACCCTCCAAAATCCAATCCCTCTGTGATGACTCTACCCTCCAGGTCAAAGGATTCTAACCTTTTTCTTTGGTCCTGAGAGTGCAAACAGCAGGCCTTGTTCTGTTTGTCTCATTAAATTTGACATACTTAATAATTGTGCGGGCATTTGCAGCCACTGCTCACGCCAGTATTGTAGAAGATACTTAGTCAACTATGTGAATGTGAGGATTGTTGGAATATAGGGACTAAATCAGCTGATATTATAGCCATCCAAAGATGAGAGCATTTTTAGCCCCTCTTATCCGCACTTAATCATCCACAAGGGAGAGCATTTCCACACTTCTCCCAACTCAATCTCAATTAATGATGGGGGCCGAGCAGTAAATTTGGGTTATTAAAATGGCTTCAGCGCTCCGTTGAGTTGGGTTAGAAGTATGTGTTTAATTAGGAAACGAGCAAACACACTGGAGCGGAGAAATAGAGCTATTTTCAATTAAGGCCTACAAAGCAGAACACACTTAGCTGGCAGACCAGCCAGATCCTGATGGGGCTGATTGGTGCCTAAATTGACAGGAGATGTCATTACAGCAACAGGCAAAGATGTAAATAGTTATGAACATGTATATATCACTTATTGTGATGTATAAGGTGTTCTGGGAGCTAGTCTATATGCCATTAAGAAGAAAGCATTAGATACTAAGCAACAAGAGTGTGGGCAAGTTGCATTTGTGTGTATGACATTTCAGCATACATAATCCCATTAAATGCAGTCAGTTATGGAGTGGAACATTTGGCAGCAGTTCAGTGTTTTTCTGTTGAAAATCAGCCAAAGCCTTTGTTGTGGAGTTGGCACCGTCAGAGAGCATGAATGAATGGATTAGATATGAGACTAAGTCACACAAGAGAGCGAGAGAGAGAGAGTTGAGGGGACAATAAGTGGTTGTGTTTCCTGCCCATATAAACTGGTTGTGACTTTATTAATGTCTTTATTAATTCGCTGCTCATGACTGTGATGCACAAAGAAAAGCTTTGACATCTTTTGGGGTCAGAGGAAGGCGTCTTTGAAGATACAGAGAGAGAGAAACCGAGTATGAGAGGAAAAAAGACATAGTTGAAAGATAAATATGACACAAACACACTAATGGCTGCATAATGAAGGTGCCGCTGTCACAAAAAACTACCTCAGGAAAAAACCCACAGCAGATACTTCACAGCCCATGCTGGTAGACATAATATATGGAATGTAATTACTGTATCAAGATATGTTCGTAGCAAAGGGGTGAAGTGCTACATTATACCAAATTAGCATTATGTTATGTGTGGGAAAGTATGGTAATAGTAGGTTTATATTTGTTTCTATAAATTAGGGTTGAAAGGCGAAAAACTAAGTGTTCCTTTTAATAAAAAAGAACAGCATGTGTTTGACCTTTGTTACCTACAAGCTTTTAAAAGTTGTGTGTTGTTAATTTGGGTTTGAGCTCATTAAGTGAATTTGAGAATGTGATGGGCAGACTATAACCATTTCGAGATATTAAGTGGTTAAAGATGGCTTTTGTCTGCGACGAGTGAGCGATATGACTGCAGGCTACAAAATACTGTAGAAACCCTTAATAACCTGCTTTCCATTCCATTACTTTATGCACACTCTGCGCATTTTCTATGTGTGATTTACTACCAGAAGGGGTTTTGTTGCTAACTGCATTAGAACACATCATCCCAGCTAATTTTACATTGATGAGAAAAGCCTGCATGTTGCATATTTAAATAAGCTAGGACAATTATTAGGTGATTGTCTCAAACTAAAAAGAAAAAATTATAAAAGAAAAAAAGCAACTTGCATCATATTGTTCCTCAGGAAATTTAAACACAAATATACACATGCACCCTCATCCCCACCCCTACACATATGCTACAGCATTTTGTATCGGTTAATAAAATGTTTCTTGTGTGTTTCAGTTGCGTCCAGGTGAAGCCTTCACTGTGTATCACACCAGTCCTACTCTGTCCAGTCTGTCCAAACCTGTGGTGCTGTGGACTCAGCAGGATGTCTGCAAGTGGCTAAAGAAACATTGTCCTCACAACTACCTGACCTATGTAGAGGCCTTTTCCCATCACGCCATCACAGGTACTGTACAACAAGTGCATGCACATAAGGCATTACTGAAACCATATGTGTCTGCTATGATTAATAATTACTAATGTACATCATTTCAACTATATTAATAGTGCATCAATTATTAAACCGCCTAGGAGTGCTCTTGTAGATGCTCTTGCTTGATAGTGATTTCCTCAGATGTTGTCCACTGACCTCCGCTCCTTCTAATAAGCAATGGTGATTTATCTGTTAGACTAAGAAAATGCAAACCAAATGCCATAAAAGGCTTACCAAATGTCAAGTTTTATTATTAGGTTTGTGGTTCCACAGCTTAGCTTTTTCAAATGAAAACAGGTTTACACCCAAATCTCTCCAAAGGAGTTTTAGAAGGCATTCATGTGAGGTAACGAAAAGTGCAGCCTATTTTTGAAGAAAAGAAAAGCTGTCGAAAAAATGGCGGGTTATCATGTTACGAGTTCAAACAACACACACACACACACACACACACACACACACACACACACACACACACACACACACACACACACACACACACACACATTTATTAGCAAGCTCACAAAAATGCATAGACACACAAACTCAATAGACACACATGAGCAGGTACATATAAATGTGTGCACAAATACACATTTATTCGCACGCATTAATAGACCAGACGGTAGAGCAATTTTCTTTTTTAGTATTTCACAGAGAACAGATTGCTGTTCTGCGCCGTAGGGTCAGCCACCACTCGCTTACTTCGCATGTGCGCACACACACACAGGCAAAAGCGGACGCATTTACATACACACTGGCTTTGGGGTTAACAATACTGCCACTCTCATAGTCACAGCTCTGACCTGATCATTTTTATTTATGTATTCTCAAACCAAGAGAGGGAGAGAGACAAAGGCTTAGAATAAATTATCCTTATTTATTCACTCGCTGATGTCCAGCTGGATTTGATATCGCCTGAGTTACTAGCTCCTGTGTTTTCTTGTGCAAATGTTGGGTGAATATGTCTTTTTGTTGTTGACGCATTCGGTCCGCATCAAAGAATCGCATCAATAAACAGTTGGATGTCGGATCTCACCAACAGCCGAGAAATGGATTCTGTGTCATCGTAGTTCAGTGACCCAGAGGTAATTGTATCTATCTCAGTCTCTCAGTAAGGGCACCATTACAGTGGAACAAGCTGCCTGAGGAGATCAGTGTAGCTTCTTCAGTGTCTCTTATTACATTTACTGTGTGTTTGTGTATTTTTGCTATCATCTCTTTGTGTTATACTTTAATTTATTTAAGATTTAAGATTGTTGCAGCTTGCTCACCCACTTGCAGAAAATGTAAAATACAAAGCATATGTGCGACTTACAACTACTATTATTGCTACTACTACTACGACTACTACTACTACTACTACTACTGACTACTACTACCCACTACTTATTCAGGACTTTTATTTGTAAATATGTATTATCACACTGTGGCTTTTACTTTAAGTGATCCTGTGTAACTTTGGCTTAACAGTAATTGGCAATTACAGGATAATGGTAAATGCTAACATAGATAGATAGATAGATAGATAGATAGATAGATAGATAGATAGATTTTCTTTGATTTGTTTATTCCATAAAACATTATTACTCAAACAGCTGGTCAGCAGCGTTATACAGTGCAAAGCAAAGTTGCGCTTATGCATAGGAATACGTTGATAAAATGTGGTGGCAAAGGAGAGGTCTGATGGCAAGGTAAAGTGGTGAAAATATTCTAAATATAGTGAGGTTTTTTTTTAGGATTCTAAGGTGACTAAAGTTTTTTTTGCCTCAGCTGCTGGCCCCATTCAAAGCAGCTTCAACGTCGGTACCCCAGCCTTCTTGGCAGCATGCAAACCGTACTGTAGGTAATACAGAGACTATAGAGACAAGAACCTCATACAACCCCACTTCACAAAAGCCGAACTATTCCTTTAATGTTTGGAACTGCAGATAAGGCAGCTAGGATGGAGACATACATATAATATATAGAATATAAACTGAAGAAAGAGAGTGGTGGACAAATGTGGCTGCGGGCTACACACTTACCTTGGTGCTCCTGTATATACAAACTGAAAGACATGTAATACAGCAAAAGCCTTCAGGGACAACATGGACTGATTTGCTCTGCTATCAAAGGTTTAATCTAAAGGCTGTTATTTTATAAGGAAGTCTTTACCTTCCTCCTTCTCAGATTGCTTTTCCGACGGTTTTAAGTGGCATTATTGTCCCATAGCTGAGGCAGAACTGCTTCCCACTTGCCCACAGACGTCGTTAATAAGCAATTTATTTTGAAGCCAAATTGAGAGAAGCGATCTCTATTGAAACAGCTCTTGTTTTTGTGTCTCTTTTCTCCCTTTGACGACACTACTTTCCCTATCTGCAGGCAATTATTAGGAGCTGTATTAAATCTGTCTGAGGGGAATTGATTTGAGCTCCATTCATCTGCTTTGTCTCATTTGTGTACACACACACACACACACACAAACACACACACACACACACACACACACACACACACACACACACACACACACACACACACACACAGACCAAGGGCAGCGGTTTTCTAGGACATACTGGCACTGCTGTTGGCAAACACACACCAGAGGGCAGTTGGGGAGATGGGTTAAAGGGATTGGTGTGTGTGTGTGTGTGTGTGTGTGTGTGTGTGTGTGTGTGTGTGTGTGTGTGTGTGTGTGTGTGTGTGTGTGTGTGTGTGTGTGTGTGTGTGTGTGTGTGTGTGTGTGTGTGTGTGTGTGTGTGTGTGTGTGTGTGTGTGTGTGTGTGTGTGTGTGTGTGTGTGTGTGTGTGTGTGTGTGTAATAACTGAAACTGTACTGAAAATAAATGGAAAATTATTGATGTGCTCACACAAAATGGGTTGTTCCATTCTCTGTGCTACAAACAGAGAGCACCTGGACTCTGAGGAGAAGTAAATAATCTGCCTTTAAACCACACGTGCAAGCACGCACACACACACACACACACACACACACACACACCTATCCATTTAACCATTACGACAGCTAACTGGTTTGTCATGGTTTTGTCTCCCAGGGAGTGGAGACTCTCACACAGATGTAGCAATTGTCCGTATTATTCCAGCCCATCTGGTTGTAAAGCTAGGACTGGCTGACAGTTCTGTCCTCATTTGGCTTGCCTCCAGTGACAGCTATATATCATATCTCAAAGAGTAGGGATGTGAAAAAAAAATCATAATTACTGCTGCTTCCTGATATAATGTCCAGTAGTCTGCCTGCTGCATACAAAGTATCAATCTCTTAACTTTAACAAAGCTTTGTTCACAAAAAAGTTTCCTCAGTCCCTGTAGACAGAGAAAGCTGGACAAGTAGAACCAAGTGGTGCTATGGTAACCAACATTTTACTGCTCCTTCAGTACCCCTCTGACAGATTGAATTTAATACTGATTTTTCCGAATGTTCAATACTTTCATCAAATGTGTTTTTCGAGCTGAAATCCTATTTCACTTTAGCTCCAGAGAGCACACACGTGTGCAGCAGAGTAGTTACATAAAAGAAGAAAAGGATTATTGGCATACAATGACAGAGATGCAGTTTGAGTTGTGAGAGTGCATCGCCCAGCAGATGAGTCAAATAACTCATACATTCGAACACATGGGAAGACTGTGCAGTTTAGACAACAAAAGCTGACAGTTAAGTTTAGGCAACAAACTACTTGGTTAAGATTAGAACAAAAAGTTTGTGGTTTGGCTTCATATTTCGGGGACATGGACACCGGTCCCCCAGGTCAAAGTCCTGTGTTTGACCTGGGGTCCACTGCATCCTTGTACTAACCACTGGCACTCTCATACTATGTCTACGTCATTTTCTTCTTTGCGCCAGATGTAATTTCTACAGTAATAAATATGTGTACTACATACCAAATACAGTGCATTTGGAACAACAAATAAGGAAAGCCTGTGGTGTAACAGCTTTGGATTGCCCTACTTCCAAATTTACAATATCAGAATTAGGGGGTGCTGAAACCAACTTTCACACCCACTTCCTGCAGTTGCAATAGTAAGTTTCAACTATTTCTGTCAATTTTGTGAGTGCACAATGCCTTGCAAGAGAGAAAAAGTTTTCAATAATTAAACTTTAGCGGTTTTAATATCAATAAGCTGCAAAATCTGTGGCTGATAAATGAAACTAAATACTGCAGTTCCTCGAATGGTCACTTGAGACTGGCCCCAAAAGCAGGTCAATCCTTATAGTAGTAGTTAGAACGGCCAACAACCATAAACGGTCTTGCCTTCGGACATGCTCAGATGAAGCATTGTACGTAGAAGTTTTTTAGATCAAAACCTAAGTTCTTAGGCTACAGACAATGGACATTACAAAACCCCAAATCTTTTTTCATTAGTGTATTGTGGTGTTGTATTAGTATCCATTTTAGGTGACATGGGCAAAGGACTGATGCTGTCCTATTACTTACCTATGTTGCTGGGGTTGTTGTTGTAAATACTTTGGCTTGAGGCACGACACATTAGTTTTTGATGTTTAGATGTTTTAGAGGTAGTAAGCCCAAGCCTGGGTCCACTGAGGGCCAAAACAGACCTGTCTCAGTCTATCAAACTATTACACACATAAATCTGTTCTCTACCCTCCAGCCTTTTTTTATGTATTATAACTACTGACTCTGTAAGGGTTAAGGATATTTATATTCCATGGGCTCAGCAAAAGGACAAAGAGCACAGGATGCTGTTTTTCTTTAGTTAAGTGTTCTCTTGTATATTTCTTTTTTGTTCTGCTCTCTTCTTTCTTGTTGTCTCTTACAGTCGTCCGACAGTCACGCTTATTAGCCGCTGTAGATAAATAAAGGAACATCAAACACGGTTTAATGATTGTGTTCCATTATCTACATTTTCAGTCTCTGTGTGTGGGTTTGTGTGTGAGTGTGAGTGTGTGAATCTGAGTGAGAGTGAGAGAAAAAAAAATTGTTTAACTATGTGTGTGAAATACGCATACTGTACAGAAATAGAGAGGGAAACAGATATATGCAGAGGATGTACTGAAGGAAATAAAAATGAATGTAATAATATGGAGAGGGAGAGGCATGAGTAATGAGTCTAATTAGGATTTGGGCATCGTACAGAGCTGCTGCAGATATGATGGATTCCTTTTCTGTCTGCACCGGTGAAGGACATAGCTCCCCTACCCGTAGTAACGTGTGTGTGTGTGTGTGTGTGTGTGTGTGTGTGTGTGTGTGTGTGTGTGTGTGTGTGTAGCCATGCATTAATGTCTAAGTTTTTCGTAATGCCTCTGTCTTTGTGTGAGTGCAGCTTAGTTGTAAAAAGCTGTTTACTGTGGGTAATGGTATGTTAAATGTGTGTGTCCCCAGGGTTAACTTCCAAACTCTGTAGTAAAACTCCAACTCCTGAGCAATCCTTCTCATGCCAGCCTTTTTACCGTACAAAAGAGTACTAAACAGAAAATATACACCTTACCCCTGGAAATTAGATAGTGAATCAACAACATAAATCATCATATGCAATAGGCCCTCATGTGCATACAAGTCTAAAGTCTCCTATTCCTGTGAAATGCATGTCCTTGAAGTATGAGATGAAATGCAACATAGGACGAATGTGTAAACCCCTTAAGGAAAGGGCTGTGTTTTAAACCAGGAGACTTTTTGGGGATGCACATAGCTATTACATACAGAATCAGTATTAAGAGGGGGTGTCTGATGATTTGAAATTATTTTCTAATAACACCAGGGAGTTTATCTGTTAAGATACATTCATCCCTGTATCTAGTGTATGAAGGAAATTGAAGGCTGTTTGCCTACTGCTATTTTGTGCTTTTAACACAGTCACGGTAGGCTGTACATAAAAATAATAATAAAAAAACAATTTAAGTAATTATCTTACCATCATGTTGCCAAATGTACGTACATGGGCTAAATGAAATTACTAATTTCTTATTGTTATAATTATTGAGTGAAAAGATGTTGATTTTTCTAAATTCATGGAGAAGCTTAATCAATATACTTCTTCTCATGGCAGGACGGGCGTTGCTGCGTTTGAACGGGGAGAAACTAGAGCGGATGGGAATCGTCCAGGAGACGTTGAGGCAGGAGGTCCTCCAACAGGTCCTCCAGCTGCAGGTCAGAGAAGAGGTCCGCAACCTGCAGCTCCTCAGTAGAAGTAAGTAACAAGATGGTGTGTGAGTAACCGTGTCCCTGTGTTTCTCTGTAAGTAATTGTGTTTTTGTAAGAGAGGGAGAGATAAAGAAATTGAAGCAGTTGAATTTGGCTAAATTGGAAGGAGGCAGTCTGAGACCATGCATGGCTGCTGAGACACGAGGAGTTGGACATCGAAGTGCAATTGTTTGTGGCTGTGTGCTGTTTTATTGATGAGAGGTCTTGAATTGCTGCCCTGCCTCTGAATGATGGCTTCGGTAAACACTTTTATTATCCAGCCATCAATAAACTGGCTTAGTCAATCACTGCTGACCTGATTTCAGCAGTTGATGTTTCTTGCAAACCTGTTTTGGCTGTTGTTGTGCTTGTTGTAGGTTGTTTTCTGTGTTCATATATAGCAGCAAGTCATCCAAGTGAAACGTTAACAATTCCCTTTCTCCAAAACTGGGTTTCAAATTTTCACTGGAGATTGTTAAATCCTGAGAAAGTGTTTAAGAAATTGCAACATGCTTGTTGCTTCAGTTGTTTCTAATGTGCTCCAGTAATTCAGTTTTTGTCACGAAGAGTGGAGCAGGTGGACCCAAATGAAGGAGACTGCAGGCAAGGCAAACTAAAGAGAACAAAACAAAACAACTTAAATACAAAATAATCTGGCTAGGGGATGGAGTGCAGGTGGAGAGATGGGCAGAGAAGCTCAGATGAGAGGAATGAGGTGATTAGACAGGAAACAACAGGCAGGGAGCTGATTGGCTGGGAAAAACACTGGAAGTGCAGAAGAACTAACTAGGCTGATTCAGAGCAGGTGTGTAGATGGGTAAAGGAGGGACAGACAGCACAGGAGGAAAAACAAGCAAACAGAAACCCTAAACCTAGAACTTAGTCCAGTGTTCGCAAAACAAATCTGAGGGAGCCTTAGGCCTCATTTAATAAATTGTGCAGTAAAAGTGTGCGTACATCCAAATCCTGCTTTGCCCCAAATCCTGTTCTTTACAGTGAATGGTGCCAACAACACAAGAAAAGAAGTGTTTCTGACAGAAATTGCTTATGGTTGAGGTGGAGGTTAGAAAGCACATATAGTTGGGTGGCCACAGCCGTGGTCACAAAGAAAAGAAAATGCAGTGAGTTCATCACACAGACAGAACCTGAATTTTCTTTTTTTTTTAAAGTGGTGGGATCTAAAAATTAAGGCAAAAAGCAAAACAGGACCAGGGCACACCCCAGCTCACTCCACTGGAAAAGTTACCTTGAAGTCTGTGTGCCTGACAGCACAGTCTCACTGGAGGGATTTTTAACACTAAAACAACTTATACCGCACAACTATGCACTGTATTTAAAAACTATTAAGCTCTACTAGGCTCTGTTGCACATTATTTAATACTATTTGATGTTATCTTGGATTTCTTCAACTTATAATGATCATTTCAACAGTTAGTTACCACTGGACTGGTCTGCTCTGTACTCCGGTGTTGTTAGAGAATGATGATTAAAGAGCAGTGATGAAATATTGATCAGAATTTGATTAAAGATTTGAGTTGGCTTATATTTTTTAGAATCATTTATTATGTCTCACAAGCACAACTATTACCAATAATAATACAATTATTTTAATGTGTATAATAATGTGGATATATAAGTAACCTGTGATCTTAAATTCACCAACTCAACTCCAAAATGTGTGTATGCATAGGTTGGAGTTGTTGGTCAATTTAGGCACATTTCCTCATAAAGTTTGATCCATTTATGCTTATGTGCATTTCAAGATCTTTTTTGTATATATGCAATGATTATAAATTAGGCCCCTGGTTTTCTAAATATTTAATTCCCATACAACTAAATTGCATTTTCAATGTATGTTTTATAAGAGAAACCTTTCATTTTTCCGGTTGTTTTTAATCAAGGTCCACGGAAGTCTGTAAAGAGACAAAGTCAGGGATGGGCTGTAAAAACATTTTGACCCAGGAGGCTGTGGTTTGTGTCTTGTGTGAAATTAAGTAGTTATTTAACAATCATTACCTACTTATTATATTTATTTTATGTAACAACCCTTTTACCCAAACCACAATCTTTTCCTTAGTCTAACAAAGTAGTTTTGTATCGAGGTGTTTAAAACAGCAACTGTAATTTGAGAGGAAAAAAAATGTTTTCCTTAGAATGCAATTGAGAATGCAGTTGTATGGGAAGATGACTCTGTAGAAGACTGGGGTGCATCTGAATACAGAGTAAACGAGGAGAAAAAAATGACTGGACTGGTCTCCTCTTATTCATTGAGTGCAGAGAGCAGAACCTTTTCTGCAAAAATGAGAGAGAAAAAGTGCTCTAAATGGTTCAAATCTGCCTTGATGTAAGTGCTTCTGAGCAAAATAGAGTATTGTGTTAGTTCAGTTAGAGTAATGAAGCTGTTCATGCCATCAACTGATCATTATGAACTGATACTGCAAGAGCTCTTATAATCAGCAGTTACATTCAAACAAGTAAATTAAGTGGTCTTTGCAATTTGTCATTTGTCTCATTTTCTGATCATAACATGCTGCTCATCATTTGTTTTTTCTCTACTCCACAGTCTGCTTTGAGTTAAGAACTTGATAGAAATGTTATAAATAACTCTGGATCTGATCATTTTGATCTATCACCCACCTTCTGGACCTGAAAGTGTTTGTAGACACAACATCGACTGCAAGTGGAGCCAAAGATTTTGTGAGAGCTCTAGATCCCCACAGCAATATAAAAAGTGTGTGTGAGAGAGAGGGATGCAGAACGAGGTAGATGTGATATAAAAGATAAGGAACATCGTGCTACAACCCTAGAGACTAAACAAGTCATAGAAATGGGATCCCTGACTGTAAGATGACATTTAAAAATGTAATCCATTCATCTGAAGCCATTGAATAGAACAATCTAAAGTCATTAAAGTAACTAAAATCAAATAACAGACCATATCTGTCTGAATCATGAACAAAAATGACACAATAAAAGATAAGTTATTGATTTTTGAATTAACAAAGAGAAGTGATTGGAACCACTTGAAGACCAGCCAATGTATGCAGGACTAAATTGGGCTGCTACCCAATTCTAATGAACCTTAACAAATGCATTTAATCCCATTCTCTCATACTCTCAACACACAGAGGGCCATAGGCTCTTTTTTAAGACACCCAAAATCACTCAGTTTTGTGCTAATTTATTTTTTCATCTATTATCATTTCAGCTCATTCCTTCTAGACACTTAGTGAAACTTGGTTTTTGATGACATTCATGCCAATCAAGCATGTTGAATTGGATCAAACTGAATGAAAAGCAGATATGGAATACAACTGACTGGTAAGGGGAAAGAATTAAATTGCTGTTGGACACTTCTATTAATAGAGCAATGCAAATGTAATTTGCCAGTTCAGCAGGCTCTGACTGTAAGCTATAAGGGCACGCTAATTTGTCAGCCTTATAAAACACCTGAGGTTCACAGGGTTGGAGGGTATTCAGAGGTGATGAAGGTAGGACGGGGTAGGAAGCAGCTGAAGGGGTGATAATGGGCTTTTTTTCAGAGCTGTGTGTGATGAGGTGGTGATAAAGTGGTTGATGAGGGCAGACGTGATAAAGGTCTGAGTGTGGACTGGAAAAACAGTTTACCAGAACATGACCTATGCTGCCATTTTCTACAGCATGACGACGTGCACTTCAGTAAAGTTAATGCAACCTAGCAGGCTAACCCATGTCCGGGCATCTCGGTCTATACTTCCAAGCTACTTTAATGATTGAGGTCTGTCCAAAAATATTGTTCATGCATCCTTTTTTTCTAAACAACTAAAACAGTATGATTAAAGCCAAAGTGGCCACTTTCCAAGTGAAATATCTAAATAACTATTAATAGGAAATTTTGTCATGAAAATTTCTACAAACTTCCATCCAAGAATTTGCGTGAAAGCACCATCATAAGGTCAAAGTTTAAATTTGTCCAAAAGTTGCTTATCTAAAAAGGGTTACTGGAAGACTGGACAGCTCATTACGTCAGTTAACCAGTTACCAGCACCAACTTGATGGTAAAAGAACCAATGAACAATAAACAATAAACACAAGCAATTACGAACCATTCCTGCTAATGAGCTCAGTAGCTAGAAAAAGACTTACATGATATAACTAGTTTGATTATAATAGCCCACAAGGGCCTATTAGTGCCGACGGTGTGGGACACACTGCAAAAACTAGGGTGAAGGTCACTTACCGTAGGACTGACTTCAACCAACGACCTGAAGGATGAAGGCTCAAGGGGAGAAAGAAAGAACCAAACTTTTTACAGTACGGAAGCTAATGCACCTGCAGGCTGTTTTTGTTCACACCGTACTCCTGACACACACTTCCAACTGTTTGCCCTGAAAGATTCTCCCAACACATTTAAATTTCTGGTGTGATTTAGTGGAGCCTTGTGTCATACCATCTGTCAGGGCTGATTCATCTACAATAGATTCAGCAAAGATTAAATATTGATCTCACAATAACTGTTGAAAAGCGGATGAAAATACAAATAAGCTTGAATGTGATGTGTGTTTGTTTCTGATCTGAGCCATGATAGCACGATTTACCCCGATCTTTACGAGACTCTCATGTTATTCACATCAGCTGCTTTGTTAGTTTCACTCTTCATTGATTTCTTAAACCTTCACAAGCAATAAGCGCTATCTCGGTGTCTCTCAAACTCTCATTGAAAAAAAAATATGGCATCAAAAATTAAAAAACAAATGATAGAAGAGGTCTAAGATGTCAATATGGAGAGGCAAGGAAAGGAGAATAGCAAAAAAAGAGGACCGAGCTGCGATTGAAGGTGAGTTGTTTAACAGATAGAGAAAAATACAAGGGGTGACATCGACAGATCATGGAGATAAAGAAATGAAATGGTTAAATGAAGCAGCAGTAAAAGAGAAAAGCACTTTCATTCCCTGGCTGTGGGACCCTATACTTTCTGCTCCATGCTAATCTGTCCGGAGAAGACTGACTTGCTCAAAGCACTGTAATAACATTTCACACCCAAAAGGGAATCACACTACTTCGGTTGCATTTTATTGTTGAAAATGCTGTTCTCTGCACAACAACCAACGGAGAAAATGAGAGTATGAATGAAGAAATGCATGTGCCTGTGACTGAAAGAGATTGATATTTTTTTGTCTTCTGCAGTCCATAGAAAATGTGGAAAGGTGTATGTGTATAGATTATCTCTATATTTTTCTGACATTTTGATTAGAAAATGGAAAGATTTCAGGACAATAATATAGCAGTACAATTAAATTTTTGCAAAAGGGGCAATTCGACTAATTTTACACATAAAGGTCATCTTACACAAGGACTACTCAGCCTGTCAAAACAGTTTTAGTCTTGAGTTAGGGTTGAGACTTAAAATATTTAACAGATTAGAGACCATTATAATGATCCGACCACACCAACTGCGATGCCAAATCAGACCAGTGGCCCTTCTGCCGAGTTTCCTAGTTGTGGCGCCATTGCTCAGACCACAACCGTCTCCGAACTCTGCCTTTATTTGATCTCAACGAAACACCTCTAAAGGTTTGTGACTGCATTTTGCACGGTTGTGACAATATTGCAATGACAAATCTGTCTGCTGACAAACAGGGAGACTCAAATATAAACACCTGTAAAAAAAATACTCCAAACCACCTTTTGTGGTAGTTCCTGCTACAGTGGGTGTCTCCTGGACCACATTTTGTTATGACGACACACACAGACTCACAAAGAAAAACAATAACAGTGTCACTGGCGCTGGTAAAAACCTGCATTGCAAACTGGCGGAGTGGAGATGGAAGAATGCTATTGAATTGCATTATGGGAATTGTAGGATCCAGTGCTTTTGGAGCTTGACCCATACTAGAGACTGTATATAACGATATAAGATGTCTCAGCCTCTGCTGTACCAACTTAGACCATTCTTTTTTTTAATATGTCTCTCACAAGTCTCCCATTTTTATGAAAGTGCAATACTAAATCACTGAAGTGCCCCTTTAAGGTTAACTGTGGGATTTCTAAGGTTAGGTGTTTTGTTCTCTGTAAAAGTATCTCAGTGTCCTCGGGCTCTGAGGAGCACATGCACTCTTTTATTTTCCTTCGCCGGTGAACAGAAACATTTCGTACATATACAGTGTTTTATCAGATGGCTTCTGAGAAAGCTGTCTACTGGGTATTTCTCACAGGCTACTTCTTGACCACTACCATAGAACGCATGAATGGAACCATGATTTTATGACTTTGATGTTTTTTCCAACATAGCACAGCATCAGACACTTTCAGCACAGCAAACATTTTCTGAAATAAGCATCAACTCTGAATCACAGCTTAATTGTTCGCAGACACTATAAGAGGAAATGGAGTTCTTCCACAAGCGACTATCACAAATTCAATTTGACATTTCTGCATGTTTGTCATATGACATGGTGAATAGTAAAGTTTAGGCTAATAAAAAAAACAATTTGATGAAAAAAAGGTTAAAATCCTACTGCACTCAATATATTTTGAATTTCAAACACTCATCCACCTTTTCAACCTTCACTGAGCATAGCAACCGTCATATTTCCCGTAGTGCTTTGAAAAGTTTTCATATAAACATTACCAATGCTGGGATGCATTTTAACAAACTTTTGGAAGCCGTTGTTACTCCAACCCAAACTATAACCTTTCAAGTCTACAGAAGTTGAGTGTTTGAAACTCGAAACATTGAGTTTTTTTGGTCTTAGTATCACTTTAAACTTAGGGCAAAGTTTGAGGTCATGACACGCCACGTTAAAGTACAAAACATACTCAAATAATAAAGTCGCTGACGGTTGAAAAATTTCATACAGATTGGAAATTCAAAACAGCTCAAATGAAAGTTAAATGCAAATGTACATTTTTTTTCGTTTATAGGCAAATCCACCACTTGAACTTTCACTGCTATAGCACTGCATTGTTTGTAGTATGTTTGTAGTGTGTTGTTTATGTTTCCTCTATGTATTCCATTGCTATTTTTGTACATGAATCTTTTAGACAATTCCCGTACAGTATTTCATACATTGTCAGAAGGCTAGGCTGTGTTGTATCAGCAAGTGAAAGGTAAGGATGATGTCTTCCACAGCCCAGAGCCATGTACGTAGCTCTCTCAGGGTAGTGTGAGACATCTGGAAGGTTTTGGGAGAGAGGACTCCAATGAGAGCCCAGTGGGGGATCTGCCCTTCTTCTTCTTAGCCTCTGGCTGTCGGTATATCTTTATTATAAACCTTTCTGTATCTCTTTTCTTCTCAACACATCAAATTTTCATCAGTCGGTCTATGCCTTTGTGTGTAGCCACCTGCCATGTTTCACACTCTCCATTCGCTGAAACAGGACGACCAACCCTTAACCCCTATACCCAAATCAAAAGACATGTTGTTGGCAGCATCTTGGCTGCCGTGGGAGATTGACCTTGTTGCTCTGAAACGTTCTTGTGATGTTACCCATCCTTGCAGAGCTTTACTCAGAGCTCCGTGTGGTGCCTGCCAGCTGAACTGCTCCGAATTAGAATATGAATAAAAACTTTGAGCTTGACAGACAGAAAAAGAAGGAACATGTAATTTGTGATCGGCTTAAATTTAGCCCGGTTGCTGTTCATCCCTGTCTTCTCATCCGCCCCTCCTCCTCTGCTGCACCTAGGCTGAGACAACTCCACTGGGAGCTCATTTACAAGGGTATCTAACGGAGAAGTGGGTTTCTCAGTGTCTGTACAAGCCTCTAGTCATACCAATGCATCTTTCCATCCTTCTGTCTCTCTCCATCGTTTCCTGGTTCAGGTTCACTCCAGTGCCACGCTACATCTGTCTGTGTCTAGAGACAGGTGGCGCGTCTTCCCGGGCTATCAGGAGAGGAGGGCTCAGAGCTAAAATGCCAACAGTCTGGGAGAGGAAAATCTGCCTTCACTGACTCCTGACGTCATTTCAGGATGGAAAAAACTGGCTAGTTCTCAGCGAAACTACCTGGTCACATTCATTGTTTCGAAAGAGAGAAAACGAGATGATGGCGTTGATGAAAAAAAGCTTTTTATTACATGCTGATTAGCTTAATATCATAATTTAAGTCCTTTGTCATAAAGCTTTGTAACCACAGAGTATATGGAAGAAGCACAGTAGAATGATAGTAGAATTATAGAGTAGGATTTGTACTTATGTACGCCTGTGTTGTAACCTTAGACTCTTTATGAATGAAATATCTGCAATTGATTATTAACGATCTTTATTTTGAGGACATTTTCATTTTTTCCATTCACAGTTTTGTATGTCATGACATTATGATCTTTCTCTCTACATTCGTTAGTAACACTGAAGCAATCTATATGCACTACCATTACTCTCTTACTTATTCAGTCAGACAGTGTTTCATACTAAATTATTGGTTGTTATAGAGGTTGTTGCTCTACGATTGAGTGCAGCGTGTTACACAAAGAGAGGCCAGCCACACTGGTTACTTGATTATTCAGTAACAGAGTCAGTGGGAGTAAGGTGTCACATACAGATTCAGGAAGGTTACAAGCCCCATTCTTATGCTTTGAAAAGCTCTTAGATGAGACTGATGTTCCATGTAACTTCATGATGCGTTAACAGAGACAGAGAAAAATACATTTTGACCATGCACTGAAGCTACAATAGGGCATGATTAAAGATGACATACAGTATAATGCTCATTTTAAGGTTCATACTTGTATTTTGGGTTTCTACTAGAACATTTGTACATGTTTTAATGTTCAGAAATCACTTTATTTTGCTCATACAGTCTGAATATATCTGTATTCACCCTCTGTCTGAAACGCTCCGTTTTCTTCTCCAGGTCTGCTCTGATTGGTCAGTGTTTCTCAGTAGCTCCTAAACAAAAAAAGACAGAAATCTCACCTTTTTTTTTTTTACAATATTAGACGTTAAAACTCTTCTTTCTCTATCCATGAGAATCCTAATTCTGTGCCCCACCCCCCTTTTCTTCCCTCTCTCCACAGCCTCCTTTGGAAACTTCTCTTAGCTCATCCCTGGATCCATTTGGCAGCCCTTTCCCTCATCCTGTCACAATACATCTCTAGGAGCCATTGAAGAGCTGCTGTCTTCAGATATGTGAGCAGAATCGACGAGTGAAAGAGAAGAGGAAGAGCCTATAGATGGCATGCCAACCGGTCTGGAGGATTCTCATTCAACACGGCCAATCTGGTTTTCAGACACTGAAACAGAGACAAAGCCCTGCTTGAGGCAGGGGTAACTGCTGTAACATAGTGATACGATGTAAGATTCTCAACCCTAGTGATGATGTAGGTCTGTCACTGGAATACGCTTGATTGCCGCAAATCTCCTTTTGGTTTACTGTCTCATCATGGGTTTGTTTTTTTTATCATGTGCACAGCCAGCAAGTTTTTCCTCTCTTCTGGTTAAGGTCATTACAGGAATAACTCTTTGGCATGGTTTTATATAACCTCAACCTTTGAGCCCAGTCATGCTGAAACTATGTGGATGATGGTTTGTATTGTGGTGTAAACACAGATTTACATGCAGCGCCACCGTTTGGCCACTGAATCTAAAGTCAAGGAAACCTCCAGACAGTCTCCATCTCCCTTTCAGGCTAAAAGACCAAGCTTGTTCACCAGGAATTAAAGCTCTTGACAAATGCCAATACACATATAATAAATTCCTCACCCACAGGTCACAGTCACATTTTCCTCTCAGGACTTTAGTTTTGAAATCGTAGGTTTGGAGGATCAACAATAACACTTTAAGTCGAATGTCATTCCAACAATCAGTCTTTTTGTATTGGTCTGCAGTAAGTCAGCGAGAAATTAGAAGTACATATAAATACTGAGCGTTGTAGAATAAAATACAATTTAATCTGCATATACAGTACCTTAGTCTTTTATTAATGCAATGGATCCAGAGGACAATGTGTGTGACAATCACTGATTGTCTATGCTTTATTAAGCAATAATTTAAATGATAAAAGTTGAAGAGCTGTAGCATTGTATGGGATAAATTATCTGAGATGCAAGTATGAGTGTTTGCTGAGGGAAATATACATTTTGCCTGTTACAGTGGCAAAATTTGCAAGCCTCATAGCTTCTGTCCTTTGTGTGTGCTACTGTATACTGTATGTCATCTCTCGCACACAAATACTAAGAATAAAGGACATGCCTCTGTTGTATTTTACCCACTTTCTGTCCCTGGTGTGACACTGTGACTTCAAATGATCAGAAATCAAAATATTATGAGTCAGATGCAAGATTCCCAGAGCAACTCAAGCAAGCACCTTTAATGTCACTCTAGGCAGCAGCAGAAAGCTCTTTATAATGAAGCTGTTTAAGTCGCATAAATAAATAAATTCAATAAATAAAAAGACTTCCAACAAACAAAACCTCCACTTTCAACGTGATTACACTCGTCTTTTGACAAGGAGTCTTTGGGTAATATAAGTGTTTGACTGTTAAAAAGGTAGAAAACACACTGTATTATTTTTGGGTTACTGGATGTACTGTAAATATATAAAACACTTTTGGTTTACTATATCAGATGATTGATGAGGGGTTTGAAATGTGAAAAAGGAAAAATATGTATCTGCTCTACAGATATGAAGACATATGGAAGATGACGAAAGCTGTCTTTTTAGAATAAACTAATTGAGATTCAGTGATGGTCCTGTTTTCATGTTGTATTGCTAATGTACTTGTATTGTTTTTATTCTTGAGTTTTTAATATAGGTCAGCAAACACTGAAACACAGGGACATGTTTGATACAAAAGTAGCACTGAAGTGAGGGGGGGGGGGGGGGTAATTGCACATCCTTGACCTCAGCCTTAACTTTGATATCAACTACATACTGCATCTGGCCTGGTTGTGATGCTATCGCATTGACAGAATCTGTCCAGTTTGCTGTCTGAGTGTTTGTCTCAAAATACTCAAAGCTGCAGCTGTGTGAGTTTCCGCTAAAGTAGGTATCTCTGGGGACCATGTTTTACCACAATGACACACAAACACAGACTCACAAGGTGAAAACAAAACCAGCATCACTGTTGTGGCTTATAATTAACAGTTATCTCTGTTCAACAAGGCAGATATGCAGTGAAAAAAACAGTCATATGACAGAAATCAGTTCTTGTAATCATACTAAACTAAATGCATTTGTTGTCCTTTTGAGAATCTTTTGAAAAGTCTTTGAGAATTAGTTGTTTGGCTAGCGAAGCTCCCATCATCAAAGTTGATTGTATATATGAGAGAAGTTTTCCTCTGGGCATGAAAAAATAGCCAAGTCTCTTTAGGGAAATATAGTTTTTTTATGTACTTTGAAAATTCAAAAACATCAGATATAAAATTCCATAATGAATGTAGCAGGATTCCTTCTTTAGTGTTGCATCTGTCACAGCATTCAAAAACTGAGTGAAGAAATACTTCAGTAGAGTTTTTGTAAAAAAAAATCAAAATACAATGTTTTACTTCTAACTTAGCATACAGAAGCACCATGATTACCCTTTTCCTTTGCCCCCCCCCCCTCCTTTTTTTTACACCCACACCCACATAATACAAGTGGTTCAAAGGGATTCACGTCAATGGCCCTCTCCTCAAATCCCCAAAGTTTCCTAGATATATTCTGGCCATAACCATGAAATGCTGCTGTTTGTATCTGGATTGATTCCTCCATTAATGAATACATTAACTCATTAGTTATTACCTTGAATGTCAGTAAGAATGTCCTGCATAAAGAAAGAAACAATCTGTTTGAAGAGAAAGTGCAGCTGAAGCTGAATATTAAATATATACTGAGCATTACATGTATTACAGGGTGAGATGGGGGTATATCTCAAAGTTGCACCTGTGCTCTGACCTGTCATTCAGGGCCCTGGAGCAACATCTCCAGATCTGTGGATGCAAAACAGTGCTGCTTGACACACATAGTCTCTGTCTCTATGTAGCTCACCGCACACACTGGGATCCAATTACTGAGAGACATGAAGCATCTCACCAGTTGATAACAAGGAACATGTATGATAAACAGATTCAGTGAACAGTGGCCTTCTCAACCCTGACAGAGAATAAATCCGCGGAGCAGATGGTTGGATGGTGCAATTAATTGGTGACTGTTTACTATTAAGTGTCTTTTCTTTTTGAAAGCTTGTCTTTCGTCATCATTCTCCAAAACACCCTAATGGCGAAGCTCTCCATCCAGCTTGTTTATCATTATCTGCCCGTGGCTTTGATCAGCTGGATCTCAGTCCTCTGACAGCACTGAAATAGAAAGAGAAACACTCTGTCCTCTCTCATCAGCTACTGTTGAGCAGCCCTTAAGCAGCTGCTCCAGTGGAGTTGCTCTGTGACGCAAACAGCTGAAGACTCATTTTTCTGGCCAGTGCCCAAGTAATATCCAAGATACCACTACAAAGCAAATCTGTATGTGCAAAAAGTGCATGTGTGCTCACTCAACTTTCACTGGAATGGTCAAAAGATAAATAATGCCATCTATTGCTGGATGGACTCCTCAAGTGAGCCTTTTAGGGCATGGACCACTCCACCTGGCCAGTTTTAAAAACCATTAAGTAGCCTTTTGCTCACTCAGCAGAGGTATATAAATCACTGCCACGGTAAAAGGATTAATCACGGGTCAAACAAGGCCCCGTGTGAACTATTCATCAGTGGCCATTTAAGAGAACAGGAGGAAGAGGTAACTCAGCTGGACAGACTGTGCAGAAATACTGTATGTCAGCTGTAACTCAGTCTAGAGTGAAATACACATCAAGCTGTCTGTCATGCACCAGCTGATCATGCCCCGAAGTCTCCTGAGGTCAAAGTAACACACATGACATTACCATGAGAATTTACAGTTAAAAGTGCCAAAGATGCTACAGGGGCCATGTTTCCATATGGTTTAAGAGCTGCTCCTGACAAATCACAAGACAGCAGTGCCCCCTAGTGGAAGACTAATGCAGACAAATGTTGACCACATTACAAAATCAACAATAAACAACACTTCAATGTATGTTAATATATGGGCTTATATTGTTATTCAACAAGAATGAGTGGCATGATAGGACATTTTTTCTTAGCCAGTATACAAACGATACAGCAGTCAGCAACAACCTGACTTTAACTTTACAGAAATATATTAATTTATATATTATTATTAATAGCATACCGCCAAGTCATTTAAATCAGTAATACTTTGTTCTCTCATCTTTCTGATTATTATTATTTTGTGAATATTAATATGAAAAAATAATTTTACACCTTGTATTGTACTTATAACATCTTATTCTTTGGGATTTTAGTGTAATTGTGTGACAAAGTGTGCACACCTCTTCAATTTAAAACTGATATACATTGAACAAAAAAAAAAAAAAAGTAAGTTATTTAAACACTGATACTGTGGGTTAATACGTCACAGTAAACTTGGTCCAAAAATGAGGCTCTTCTGCCCTCCACTGGCAATGCTGAAAACAATTTTACACTTACATTACATCATGGTTTCAGATTATTTCCACTAATAGGAAATATTAGGTCATGTTGGCCGGCACCAATCAAACACTAATAGAGACCCTCTGTTATTTTACTGAAACCAGGTGAAGTGGCAATGATGCCATGCCATTTAGTGAGCTTGTTAACCAAATATTATTAGCTGACTTACATGGGAAATGCCAGGAGTGTGAACATAGCCTGTAGTCATCTTACAGCACTTAAAAATCCTATATTGCATTGACTGTAGGACCATGCGATGTTAGGTGCTATTAACACCAATAGGATTAATACATCATACCTTAATATTGACCTTGAATTTGGGGATTGTATGGTCTGGTTTATAATGCTGAACACAGCCTTTGTGTGGAGCTTTTTAAACACATTAGGTTTAGAAAGCATGCCTATTTGTTATTCCAGCGTTTTTTGGAGAGGGCTACTTGCAGTGACTGACTAAACCTACACTAAGGTAATGGCTACCCTACTACTAGTATGGACTATTAAGCATTTTTACTTGTCTGCTTCTGTGGCTGCTACAGGCTGGAGGACGCACGGAGAGAACAAATAGCAGCAACTAGATTAAAATACTTGGCGAAGGTTGATTTAAGGAATTTAAGCCCTGACCCTTTTTTTCGTCAGGGACGCGCGTCGTTACGTCGGAAGAGCAGCACGAGCCGATATTGCAGCCGCGAGCGAGTTTATTAAGACAGAAACCCCCAATATTAATCTGCTCGATATCGATAATAATAACGCGAGAGTTTGCAAGTTGCTTCAAGACTGTAGTTGCAACTGTCAAAGGTGGAGTGGATACGCGCATGACCCAACACACATTACTGTAATACTGTACACGACCGCCGAGATAATATCCGTATAAAAAACCGAAATAATCCCGAGGTAAGGAACCGCGGAGTGTACCAAAACCGACGGGGATATAGCGTCTCTGCTCATTTTCCTTCGCTTCGTTTTCTTTTACTCTAACCAAGTGTCTCGCCGCCGTCGAAATTACTGCACTCAATATATTTTTGTGCCTCCCTTCAGCTCCAGCCAGCGCAAGGATTTTTTTTTTACTCCTCCTTCGTAATAAAGTCGCCATTTTGCTTCACTGCCTATATAAACCATCCCGTATTCTAATATTTTTCCTCAAGGAGTCGAGGACCTACCTATTTCCTGGCTTATTTATAATATATCTGGAGTGTTTGACGAGAAGACAGAGGTCGAAGAAGTGTGCCTCGTGGTTGACATATTAATGCATGGAAGAAGGAGGGGGGAAGGCAATTGGAAACTGGGGAATAAGGTGAAACTACCCAGGATATCTTTTCATGTACAGAAGAAATTGTAATTTCTCTTCCTCTGCCCTGCTGTTTTTTTCTTCCACCTCGTCGTCGTCGGGGGGAAACAGGACGACGGTGACGACTGTCCACTTCCTATCAGGCCCCCACAACAAACCCAGACTGACCGGTCTTTGACGCACAGCAGGTGTGATTGCCATGTAACATAACATTGGTGGAAAAAAACGCCCACTTCGCTGTCTGTCTCCTGACCCCCCCCCTCCTCCCTCACGTGGGTGACCCGGGGCCACCCGGCCCCTAGTGCTGGGTGACTGCCCGACAGTTCAGGTAGGTGTGGCCGGCGAGTGTGGAGTACTCTTTTTGTTTTTAAACCACACAAATAGGCAACTCTGTAATCTTGTTGCAGCTGACACACACACACACACACACACACAGCATGGCAGTGTGCCACGTGTGGAGCTAAAATACTTATTTTCAGGTTGGTTTGTCAGCAGATTGTGTGAGGAGATATGAGTGGGTGTCACCAGGTTTTGTTTTGTCTAGCTAAATGTATGGTGATGTAGGGCTGCCGTTTACATGTAGAAATAATCTTTTATGAAAACAACAGCTGCGGTGTTATTCTAAAAAATATTGCTGACAAATACCAGAGCAAAACTAGAAAAGTGTTATTTCCTAAAGAATATTATAGGAATGCCCAACATAGGAAACAAAAATGAACTGTGTACAAAACAAGTACAGAGGTCACTGTCGAAGTTTACAACTAAATACAATAATTGAGTAATTGAGCACTCTATCATACTGTCTTTAACCGCCACATCTGTTTATTTTAAGTTAAATGCTCATCTGTAGTTCTCTTCACACTCATCATACAGGAACAGGAAGGTGTCTAGTGTCAGTGTGTGCAATATTTCTGCAACTTGCATCGTGCAGCTTACTCACTCACCATGCCTCCTAAAGTCAAATTTATCAACAACTTATAACATAACTGTGAGCATATTGTCGTTGTGACAGATGAGCCATCATCGCTCAAAGTATAGTGACCAGCATTGCGTGTAAACAGACAATGAGTGGCCCCCACTGAGTGACCCTTTGTGCGCTGTTGTAATTCATTAGGAGAGTGACATGAATGTGGGCAAAGAGAAAGCATGCTGGATCTTAATCCGTCCCACTTAGCATAATTAGCGATTGTCAGCCTTCATCCGTTAGACTGTCCCATGCTGGTAGGGAATGGGGGTCCAGCACACAGAGCCCAAAACTGACATATAGGCTTACTATGGATGATGGGGGCTGGTATGACATTTATAATGAATTGGTGGACTATGCTGTGTAATCTATTCTATGTATCTATTTAGCAGTCAACAAATTAATTTTAGCTGTCACTTAAAGTAAAATAACGTAGCCTCTGACCATGTGAGCTGATCAAGAGATGCATCACTTGGTTTTTTTTTATAAAGAAAGAAGGTAGGAAAGTAGCTTTGCACCCCCTTCTCTCTCCGTCTTTGACTCACCTTTTGTCTAATGGGCAGAGCATGGAGTTAGTGTGTAAGTGAGAATATTGATTTTGAAATTAAACATGGAAGGTCACACCCTCATTACCGCTGCAGATGATGTGTGTGCCTCCACTCAGATAACCTTCAGTCCAATAGCACTGATGGCTGACATGAAGTGCATTGTAGAACAAGAGGAAAGCATCATCACAATGGACATTGCTAATAATGTTTTGACAAGCAATGGAACAGGATTAATGAGCATCCCAATATCGCCTTAAGCTATCAATCTCTCCTGTGTGTTTTTGTACCCCCTCAACATCTATTGCAGGCATGGAGAGCCCAAGTGGCCCCAGGCTCGGGAAGCTGTCCTCATCAGGGCTGCCAAGGGGCCGGACCCCCAAACATGGACATCCCCAGCAGCCTGTCAGAACCACGGCAGGCCCTGAAAACAACAACAAACACAGTGAGTGAAGAGCCACCAGAAAAAACAATCTATACACACACTGAAGATCTACAGTATGCAGTGTTTGTTCACAGATGGTCTGAAATATGGGAACTAGAAAAGCTTTTGTTTGTGTGACCCTGGTTTGCTCTCGGACTGAAAGAACAGCACTCATTTGCATACATGACACACTAACACATATGTGATGGTTGCTATTATATTATTGCAAATTGGTCTCTATATCCCATTGCCTTTCAATTTGCTGGACATTTGTACATGTTTTGTAGCTTATAATAGACTAGTCTGGCTGTTCAGAGCTTTGGTGTTGTTTCTTGAGGATTTGATATCATGAATACAACTCGTTTCTCTTCTCCGTCGCTCTTTTGAATATTTTACTAAGAATCAGTGGTTCCCCAGCCTCAATGTAAATTTACCCCTCTCACCACAGAAGGGCCTGGAAACTACAACAGTTTTCCTCATAAAGCTTACAGTGAGAAAACCAAACAAACAAGTATTGCCAAGCACTGACATTAGCAAAATCCTAAGCCATCTGGACGGGGATGGAAGATTTTCGAAAGTGAGAGAGCCGGGCTGGGGAATTATGTTTCAATCCAATAACCAGCAGATCATCATGACTTTGTTAATAGAATCAGGCAGACTTGGAAAACTGGAGCTGTTCTACTATGACCCAGTTGTTTTGGTTACTACAAAATAGCCCCTCATTCCCAGACACACAGAGCACCAACACTAGACTAGGTGCTTCAATTTGTTTTCTTTCCATGTTAATATTCAGCCCTGTAGGCTGGATTTGCATGCTTGTGTGGGTGCGCTTGCTTGCTGTGGACAGAAATACAAAGCCTTTTTTGTAAGACTGAACTTTGAGAATAGGAAAACATTGGTATTTTTCTCACAAAGTGCCATTAATTTAAGTTCAAAAGTTGGAAGTGATAAGTGATATTTACATGTCTTTTTTGATTTTTGAGCCCAGTAGCCAGTATTCAGAAACTGTTCCTTTAAATGAGCCTTAAGGACTTCTGTATGGTTATGATGTCATGTCACAACTGTACCATATATAGGTCGAAAGTCCCGCTACAGTGCCGTCACAGTCATTGACTGCAGAGCGACAGAGGGTGAATACAGGTATATTCAGACAGATAGTATGAGAAAAATCTTTTTTGAACATGAGAGTAGAAAACCAAAATACAAATAAGAATCTTTAAATTAGCATAATATGTCCTCTCCAAACTTTTTTAATTCTATGTCTTTATCGGCTTAATCTTTTGATAGTTGGCAGGATAGCACAGGGTCGCATGTTTACAACTCTTTTTTTTACAGGTTTCCGAGTGATCTGCTGCTTTGCTCTTGAAGAATGTACTGTAGCAGAACACATTGCATTTGAATGGCAGGTTGTTCTTAGCAGCCTCTCAGAGTGTTATGTTTTATTTTTATTTTTCAACACTTACTCAGTAAACAATATGTATTTTAAATCAATCGGGAAAGTTTGTAGTGGGCTCTGCACTGATTGTTTTGAGACTGAAGACTAGAATTGAGAGAAGCACACTTGACTGAGGTTTAGTAATGAGTAGCCTACCGCCGATAAGTGTGTGTGTGTGTGTGTGTGTGTGTGTGTGTGTGTGTGTGTGTGTGTGTGTGTGTGTGTGTGTGTGTGTGTGTGTGTGTGTGTGTGTGTGTGTGTGTGTGTGTGTGTGTGTGTGTGTGTGTGTGTGTGTGTGTGTGTGTGTGTGTGTGTGTGTGTGTGTGTGTGTGTGTGTGTGTGTGTGTGTGTGTGTGTGTGTGTGGATAATGCTTACACAGGTAATGGCCTTTCTGGGACTTTTTCTGGTAACTTAAGACTTCTGCTTGTCTGTTTCGTTTTCTTTTTCAACAGTTTATCTGCTTTGACTCTCATTAAAGTAGAGCTTCCCAGTAATTATATCAGTGTTTTTGATAGTACAAGTCTGTGCTAAGGACAGCTTCCAGGACAATTTGATTGGCCAAGATACAAATCTATTCTACTATGTTGTAGTTGAAGAATTGACTTGTTTGGCTGGAAACATTACCAGGGGTTTCCCTAGCCCTGGGAGAGGCTTAGTTGGTAACATTGCCAGTGGGCTGGGATTTATGTGATTATAAGGTTTGAAGATTCACTAAGAACATCCAGCAACCTTAGGAAACACAAAGCTACTGGACACAAACAGAGCATAAGAAATTACTGAGGAATTTTATATTTTGTTCTCAAAAATTATCTCGATTACCTAAGCACTTGTATTCCCTAACCAGCTAACCATGACTGCTGTGTGTTATGATTCACTCAGATGTAGTTGAGGCTAAAGCAAAGAACAAATTCATTGACTTTAGTTCCGCCAGTTCTGCTTTACCTTATCAAACAACAAACCATCTCCTTAAATCTCCTAATGATGAGGAGAAATGCTACAGTGCTAATCATAATGAGCCTGGCGCTAGTGTTTCTATCCCAAGGGACGGTGTGTCTCGGTTTGGTGAAACAAAGGCATTAATATCTAATATCTAACTCCCTGTGGAGGATTTTCAGTGCTCAGTCTTTGTCCATTGTACACAGTGTGCTCTTCAGACAACCAGGTACCACGTTATGTGCCCTCTTCCCCCTAAGTGTTTCTCATTTTTCATTCCATGTCCAAGTTCGGACTGTTCCACCTTGATGTATTATTTCTTCCCATGCTGATCAATAAATGTCCTTGTCAGAGACTTTGCATGATATAACGATGAAGAAATCCTGTATGACGAGGCAGTTTTTTTGCACTGGTTTCCTGAAATCCGTCTATGATTTTCTAGATGGAAACAAAGACTGCGAATTAGGTTTGTTTGCTTTCCTAGAGGGGTGTGGTTGAGCTGTCACCTTGCCACACCAGACAACTTTTAGGAAAGGATGTGGTCCTTGAGGGTGACTTGCTCTCTCTTTGTCCCTCTCTTTTCTTTTTTGCTCTCACATTTTTTTCACATTAACATCCTCTTAGAGCCCTAGTTTTGTCTTTTTTTCCCTCCATCAGCGGTCTAAGCTGTTAAACAACCTACACTGAGAGTATTTGGACAGAACTAATTTTTTTCTGCCAAATGCTCTGGGTACGCCCTGAAATTACGCTCCTTTCTGCAAACTTTAATGTAAGTATAAAAGAGTGGAGTCTAGGTGTGTGTGTGTGTGTGTGTGTGTGTGTGTGTGTGTGTGTGTGTGTGTGTGTGTGTGTGTGTGTGTGTGTGTGTGTGTGTGTGTGTGTGTGTGTGTGTGTGTGTGTGTGTGTGTGTGTGTGTGTGTGTGTGTGTGTGTGTGTGTGTGTGTGTGTGTGTGTGTGTGTGTGTGTGTGCATGTGTGACCATCCACCTTTAATGGAGAGTGGTGCAGTACCTTACATGATCCCAGGATGCAATTTTTCAACTGGGCTGGCTGTGTGTGTGTGTAAAGGGAGGTATGTGTTCAGAGTTGGGAGGAGCTCTCTCTATCAGTGTGGGGAAAGTCTGCATAGGTTGATATGCTTGTAGCTATGTGTGTATGTTAAATGTGCTAGCTTGTGCTGTTTTTTTTTTTGTTTACATGTCTGTATGTTAGTGCACACTTCACAGCCATGAGTGTTCTCAAATGACAGTCCACTACTCTGACTGCAAGACCTTCATTTAAGGCCCACACAGACGCCATGTGCTGACCCTGCATGTTTGCCTCAACAGCAATTTCTCGCCCCCTCCTTCTATATCTATTGCCTTACACTTTCCCTCGCTCGTTTGTTGTCCCTTTCTCCACACATAACTGACACTCTTTCCCATTTCATTCTCCCTCAAACCCCTCATCTTTCTTTGGTCTCTCTTATTAGGCAGTATCATCAGCAGCAGTGAATTCCCGGGCCTCTAGCCTCACTATCTATGATACCTTCCATTCTATCCCTACTCGCTTGCTCACCCTACTCCCAATCACTCTTCTCACGTCTCATATTTCTTATTTTGTAGTTCTTGCCTGCTGATGCTTTCAGTCTCAGAAATTGGTAAAATACCAAAAGCTAAAATCAATGAAGAGCTATAGATTGGAGAATGTTTGTTTTGAGATGAAGTTGAATTATTGCATGCTTTCCTCAGCCCGATGCTGCATCTCGTTTTGAGGAGAGTCCTTTGTCATATTTGTCACACCTTTATTTGGCAGGCTCAAGAATGGAAGATGAGAATGAGTACAGGGAATGAGTTGGTGAGTCACTGTCCATAAGGAGGGCACTGCAAACAGTCTGGAGCAGACATTGTCTGTCTGGCTCTTATATACTATATGTGCTGTTGCATAGACACATTTTTCATGCTGTGTACAAACCACAACATGCACAATTGCAGATTCCACTTTGATCTATCTATTTTTTCAAAATTTCTTAATTTAAAAATGCTTTTCTTTTGCTTCGCTGCCTGTTGACCTGTTGACATCACCTCCCAGGAATTCACTGGCTAGTCATCCAAAGCTGTTGTGATTGGATGTCACTAAACATACTATTGGCCATGGGCCAAATGGGCATCAGACAATAGATTAGGTTTCCAATAATATGAAGCATCTAGCTGATGTAGAAGGCTGTAAAATCAATGCAGGTCTGAAGAGGCTGTCGAGGTACTTTTAGTCACCATACTATGTAGCAGGAAACTCATGCCCGAGGTCTTTTCTTTGATTTGGCTGCTTTAAGTGTGGTTTAGTGGTGCTAGTAAACTGAGCCTACCACAGGTCTGTGTAGTGATTCCTAGCTTCTACACAAGTGATACCCGATACAGTAGTTCAGACCGCTGAGGGCAGTGAAAATAGTTTTTGCTTTTGACAATCATTCTTCTTTGGCTGGGCATTAATTATTAGTTGTTTAGTAAAATCTCCCGCTCCAAGTCTGGTTATCAGTTAGTCATAGAGTAGTACTAACTAGCTGAACTATGAATAAATTATGTCCTTAGCCAAAGGTGCAATATGTAAGATTTGACCAGTTGTTTTAGTTTAAAACATAAAAAAACGAACCACGTCTATGTACTGTACTGTGTTGCAGAGATAGCTACTGAAATTAGCATGCCTACTGGCTAGATTACTTGCTCAGCAGAGGCTACACTGTAATTTTGCTAAGTCGGTCTATTCTATACACATGGCATCGATTGCATGTTCAACCTGGAAGAGAGATCCCTCTTCCTGAACAATACATTTAAAAAAAAAAAAAGGATGACTTAATGTGATTTCAGTTCGACGTTAAGTGAGAAAATAGATCAATGAAAGACTGTTCGTACCTAGTACATTTACTGTCCATTATGTCTAACCCATTGTTTAATTATCAATCTCACAGAACCATTAAATATCATAAAATCATATAGTGTAAATAGCTCACATTTTTGTCTTCGGTTTTTGCTGATGGCCCCCTAAAACTAAGCTATTTTTAGATGTGGGGCGTCCAGTCACACTTTCAGAGCGATTTTATTTTATTATTAGACAAAGTATAATGACAAATTGGTATTTCTTTATCCAACCATGTTTGTGTGTTGCCGTCAACAAGTCTATCTGTTTAAGAGCATCTATACACACAGTTATCCCGTGAGAGAGAGTGAGAGAGAGAGAGTGAGAGAGAGAGTGAGAGAGAGAGTGAGAGAGAGAGTGAGAGAGAGAGAGAGAGAGAGAGTGAGAGAGAGAGAGAGAGAGAGAGAGAGAGAGAGAGAGAGAGAGAGAGAGAGAGAGAGAGAGAGAGAGAGAGAGAGAGAGAGAGAGAGAGAGAGAGAGAGAGAGAGAGAGAGAGAGAGTGAGAGAGTGAGAGAGTGAGAGAGAGAGAGAACAGAAAGTGATAGCCAGAATCTTTAAGAGGGTCTGGTTTTCTTTCAGTTAGTCTGGAATCTGTTCTGACGACTGGGAGGGAGTTATGGGGATGTCTTCAAAGAGAGGTGCGTATAGGATAGGAAGGTTTTTACTCTGTGTGGGAAGGTTTTTACTCTGTGTGTGTGTGTTTGTGTGTGTGTGTTTGTTTGAGTGAGAGAATGTGAGAAAATGAATGTGAGTACAGGAGGAAAAATCACATACTTAAGAAAATAGGAAGTAGTAGGAGGTGTGTGAGAAAGTACTGATGTGCCACTAAGCAGAGAATATGTGAGAGAGGGGAAAGCTATGAAGAAGTAAAAGTAAATGGATAAACTTTAAACCAAAGACAGCAGTAAGGTCCAATGGTTGCATTCACTGTAAACTTGGATAGCTTACACATTAAGGTCGGTGTGTTTACCTTGCACTGTGTCCAGGTGTATCTATTTCTCCATCTATTGTCTGTTGAACTTGAGGAAGTGGTGATTCTGTGTCCTCTTTCCATGGAGTTGTGTCAGTGGTGAATAGTGTTTGTATTTGTGTGTATTGTCTTTCTCCAAACTACAGTATGTCTAAACCCTACTGTGCAGACACAGACAAAGGCTCCTGTGTGAGCGTTTTTCGAGGAAAACAAATGACTGTTCTGTGTGCGCGCCTGTGTGTGTTTGTGGGTAATGTGTGCACCCTTGCACTCAGGGGGAGCAGTTGCCGGCGTAGCTAGGAGAACTCAGAGGTTATTTGAGATCATTAGGCAGCTGCCAGCACTCCTGGGTCCTGGCTCTTCTCTTCTCTTCTGTTCTCTTCTGTTCTCTTCTCTTCTGTTCTCTTCTGTTCTCTTCTCTTCTCTTCTCTTCTCTTCTCTTCTCTTCTCTTCTCTTCTCTTCTCTTCTCTTCTCTTCTCTTCTCTTCTCTTCTCCTTTCTTCTCTTCTCTTCTCTTCTCTTCTCTTCTCTTCTCTTCTCTTCTCTTCTTCTATCTACCGTCAGGGTTAACCAGAGTGGAGCAACAGTTGCAGACAGCTGGGAGCGAGTCATACTCTGACATTAGTTGAACAGCTGTTTTATCCCTGTGGCCTGTGCCTGAGAACTGGGATTTAGATTTGACACAATGGTCCTGCTTTGTTCCATACCAAGACAATGGTTGTGATTGCTGAGCACCAGAGCATGCAACCCGTACTCAAGCAAAGCGAAGAAAAGAAAAATATAGTGAACACATTTTATTTTGTTCCATATTTCACCCAAGGAGTCTGCTGTTGTATCGTTTTTACAGTTAAGTTTGCACCTGCGGTTCCTTGTTGGCTCGTTGTGTACATACATGCCATTGGAGCCCTATGTATGTGGGCCAATTGTTCTACTTGCTGGAAAGAGGCCTCTGATAGCGGTAACTAAGACAAGTGGATCGTAATCCCATAGCAACCAGAACATATCTTTCCCAAGAGCAGAATTCATTAATTATGCCTTTCTTTTACAAGACCTTTATTTTCTAAGACAGGAATTAGAATGCATGCTCAATTTCCTCCTCAGCAAAAGAGCTGCACCGCCGACTGCATCACCTCCCCAGCTGCTACCCAGACAGCTAATAGAGAAATGCTCTGTTGCCTGGAGAATATTAATACACTCATATCTATGCACACACTTCACACTCACACACACTGGTAATGGTTTTGTGTACTTGTTTGTGTGCATTAGTGTGAGTGTGTTTGCACCTTGTGTCATGAACTTCTAAAACACAGCCAGCAATGTTGTGCTACTTTTCATTCAATCTCATTCAGCCTTACCTTATTTTCTTTCTACCTTATTATTGTGAGTCTGAAGTAAAAGATTACATATAATCCGACAGCCTGTGTTTGTGCCTGTGCGAAAGAGTGAGAAACAAAAAGAAGACAAATGAGGGAACAGGCGAAAGTTGATATTGTGTAATAGAACAGTGAAATGAGAAGGGGACGTCATGGTAGGTTGTGTTTTTATACACATTAACATCACTAAAATAGGGAGATGTTTTTTGGTTTTAAGGCCATCTTTTTGCTGACATGAGCTGTTTATTGTATGAGCAATGATGGCAGGAAGCCATTTAATTTATTTGATGAAAAATCCTCCAACCATTTCTATAATCCTGGTAGGCACACAGAGTCCTCTGATCCAGTTTGGGATCTGCTACAAATGAGCTGCACTAGGCATGTGTGCATCCCGTCGCTGCTTGTCTATGAGTTTGCACGAGAAGAAAGCAGTTAGCAGACACATTGTCATGTTCCCCAGCATGGGGATGTGAAACAGATTCAAAAGGGAGTCAACGAAGACCAGTGCTGCATTCCACTTCACAACAGATAAATATCATCTCTACTTTAAGTAGTTTCCCTTTGACATTTTCGAGATCTGATATGACTCAATTGGCTCGACCAGCACCTCTGTCTCCTGCTTGACTTGTTTCTGCTGCCACTGTCCGGTCTTTCCAGATCAATGCAGGGGAGTTGAGAGCACTTGTAAAAGATATATCATTCTGAAGAGCAGAGTACCGCCTCAGCTCCTACCTGCAGCACTGTCATTCAGTATTCTGCTTGGTCAGAGGAAGAAGTCTGCCTCTGCAATTCTCTCCTCTCTCCCTCAGCACCCCCCACCCCCCAACCTCCACATGCTTATGCTCACTCTCGCCTCTCTCCATCTTCCCTCCCTCTCTCGAGCAAGTAGCACTGTATGAAGGAAATAGAGTGTGTGTATGATAATGCAGAGAGGAGAGAGAGCAGTAACAAACCAGTTCACCGCCTGTCCTCGGAAGTTCGCAAGGAGAAAAATCGGGAAGGGTTTGCGGAGGAAAAGTGAGATATGAAGTGATAAAAGAGAGAAGCGGCAGTATGAGAGATGGAGGAAGGGAGCAATGGGGAGCAGAGATAGAGCTGAGGCAGTCGATTAGCCGTGTGCTGTGTCAGAGGTTCACACAAGCGCTAGCGATTTATAGCTGATCTTTTTGGCTCAACAGAAGGCCTTTACCCACACTGCCCTCTCTCTCTCTCTCTCTCTCTCTCTCTCTCTTTTGTTTATCTGACAATCATACCAAACATCTTAACCCTTTTCCGTATTCAAACCCATCACCATAGCTGTATTTGTCTGTATTTGTTCATGTCCATATTTGGTTTTAACGCGAGTGGATTCAGGGATTTGGGAGGTTTGAAAAATGCATTTTACTCAAGTGAAAGAGGTGTTAATATTAAGGTGTAATTAATGTAGCACTTGCTGTACTCCGTGCTATCTCAGAAATGGTTTTCTCTCTCATTTTACCAGGTCCGGTATGTGATGAGCCAGCAGAGGGGAAGAGGAAAGGTCGCCCTAAAGCAGAAGTTCAGGAACTAAGGAGCATCCCTGTGAGTATCTCTCTTTGAACAGAGTGGGTGTTTGAAGTGGGCTTTATTTTTTCCCTACACAGAGAAGGCAGCTCGCCATGAATATGCACGATATACAGTACAGTATAGCGATAATCCTTACATGTATTGAACTCTCTCTTCCTCACCCCTGAGCAGGCCCATATGATAGTACAATGGAAGGAAGAGTTTAAGCGCCGCTCCAGGGTTAAGTGTCCATGTTCAGGCTGCTGGTTAGAGTTTCCCAGCATCTATGGCGTCAAGTACCACTATCAACGCTGCCAGGGGGTGAGTCACTAACCTCTGTTCTTTCCTGTTATGCGGCTAATGCTTCAGAGTAGTCTTTAACAGTGGATTGCAGAAAGATTTCAAAGGAAGGACAATCACAGTTTATGGTAATTACCGCAAAGCTAGTTTAAATCAGAGTGGAAACTTCCAGATAATTTGTAATGCTCACACCTTAAATATTTAGCGATTATGACCATACATGGCTGTTTCAAGAACCTGTGATTAGTCACCTGAATGCTTCTATCACAGCAACCCACTGTCATTTTATTCTGCGCAGAGAGAGGGAGATCACTCTAAATCCCCTATCCTCATGTCTGTGTTTGTACCAGGCCACTGTAGCTGAGAAGCTGAGTCATGGCTGTCCCTACTGTGAGGCAGTGTTTGCAACAAAGGTGCGCCTGCAGAAGCACAAGCTGTGGAACCACCCAGACAGGGTTAGTATGGAGCCCAAGGAAGAGCATCCTAAGCTTCAAAAGGCCTCTGTCAAGTCCAACACCAAGAAAAGGTGACTGGGATTTAAAGCTCAAACTCCCACCCGCACTGACCCACATAATGGTGTTAGTATCGTCATAATGCTGACTGCCCAAAACTGTCTATGAATTCAGGCCCATGGAGAACAGTCCCCCCTCTCCGATGTTCTTCAAAGTGAAAAAGACCCAGGAGGTGTCCGCGCCCTCTCAGAACGGGGAGCTGGCCCACCAGAAGAGTGAGAGGAAACAGCACAGTCACAGCCAGCCTTCACAGCAGATCCACCAGTCCCAGCCAGTCCAGCCTCAGTCCCATCACTCCCACAGCACGTCGTCTAATGCGGAGGACAGTGAAAGTGACGGGGACAGCCTTCCCCCTTCTTTCCCTGATGAAGACCCAGAGCGAATGAGGCACAGTAAGATTACAACAAATCTTTTGTAATGGCTTGCATGTTATCATTATATGCTTGTCTTTGTATGACCAGTTCTTGCTCTGTGATTTTCTCTTGAGCCAGGACGGAAGCAGAAAACACCTAAGAAATTTACTGGAGAGCAGCCTTCTATATCTGGAACATTTGGATTGAAAGGTAAATGTCAAAATGTATCTCACTTCACCTCTCCACTTCATTCGCACTGGCCCATAAGAATCAAACAGGTTTGTGGAGTAATCTCCTGTGTGTGTGATATTAAAGGGGCTATATTGTGTCTAAGTGAATGATGGAAACAACGTTTTTTGAAATAAGTCCAGAATTGAGAGAGAGCATTGCAGTCCAGCTGCTGCGAAACAGGCTGCAAAAAAATTAGACGAGGCAACTGCGCACCATCAATATGCGTCCACTAAAAGTCTTTTTTTTTTTCCACTGACATTGACTGCTCAGATTATCCTAAGTGTCTGACTACATTATGTGTCATTATGAAATCTCACTTTAAAATCTTGCAGGGTTTTTAATAAAAAATAATGACTTGTGTTTGTGCATTTCCAAATTTTGACAACAGAATGTCAAGCTACATTTTATGCAGCCTTCATAGACTAACGTTACCTCTGGATACGGATAGGCTGAAGCTTTAGCTAGTTGTGCTACAAATGGATCCTAGTACTCTAGATACACTGTGCCTTGCAGTCCATCTTTCCAACACTTATTATAACAACCTGAGTCCGTCAGTGGCAAAAACAAGCACATTTAGTGGACGTACGTTGGCAGTTATTATTGCCCCGTGCAATTACATTGCAGCCAGGTTCGCAGCTGCAGCACTCTCGCTTATGCTGGACCATTTTCAAAAATCGTTCCTATTAGTCACTGATACAAATACATGTGGAAATAGGGTCCAGGTTTAAAAATACAGAAATTCCCCTCTAGTAAGTAATAAATGACGTTGCTGAGAAGAGATTGTTTCTATGAGCTGGTTGATGTATCACTTATTACTGACAACACAGCAGGCTGCAGGTTGATGTTTCACTGAAAAATGGAAACATACAGTATTTACCACTGTTTGAAGAAAGTTATGAGTATTTTGGGTTACGAGCTAGTTCAAAAGAACTTTAAAACATTGTTCGATTGGCTCTGTGAGTGATTATGAATCATCCCTACTGCTGCCAATCAATAGTGCTGGTCTTTCAACAGTGCTAATGTGACAACTGTAGAGGTGTTTCCAACCGACTTACTGAATCATTTACTGAAACACCAAGCACACATCATACGCACGCAGCTTTTCCAGTATCTCTCTCTCTTTCTGTCTCATTCATATGCTGAAAATGTTCTGTGACTCATATAGCAGAAACAGGGCAGAAGACACTTATCATTACTTATCAAACAATCCATCCACTGTTTGCAGGACTGCTCTCTCTTGCTCTCTTTCAGTCCACGTGTCACTGATCCAGTATAACTTAAAACAGCCTCCTTTTTTTTCTTTATCATTTTTTTTATAACCAGTATCAATTTTCCTTTTATTAGCATTTCTCTTGTTCAGCGTTGTCCTCGGTCTGTCCCTCTCTGCTTATATCTCTCACTTTACCTCGAATACGTTCAATGGGAGTATTAATTACTACCACGGCTGTATGTCTACGTGTGCGTATTCTAGGTATGACTAAGGTGGAAGAGAAGCTGAAGGCGGGTCGTGCAAAGAGATCAGAAGGGAGTGGGTTTGGTGAGGAGCCCCAGAGAAGACCTACTTCAAGTCAGTCCTCCAAGAAAGATCCAGCTACAACCAGCTCTGGTGAACACCTATATCATTTTTTTTAATAATCAATGAATTCACCCATAGAAATGTAGAGCTATAGATCTTGGTATCATTCAAAAATGTTACCAGTGCAAATATGACAACAACAATATTGTTGTTTTTCTTTAAAACAACAAAAGCTCAGGGTCAGGGGGCAACTTTTTAGATCCTCTATCTAAATAGAATACATAATAAACATCATAAAATAGTGATATTGGACTACAAGCCCATGCTTATTTTCATTTTTGATTAATATTACTTTTTTTGTCAACTCATTAATCGACCATGTAAAAGTATATAAAATGTCAGAAAATAGTGAAAAAGTGTCTTCCACAATTTTCCTTGGAACACGATGTGATGTCTTCAAATTATTGTTGTTGTTTTGTCAAACAGTCCAAACTCCAAATATATGCAATAACAGTGGTATAAAACCGAACAACAAATCCTGACGTTTGAGAATTAGGGCCAATTAATGTTTTAAATCACTTAAATTATTAATTTGTCATTTAAATAGTTCTAGTTCTATGTTCTGCCAATCAGCTAATGGATTAATCAACTAATTGTTACAGCACTTCTGTGATATTCATCCTAAGAATGACGAAAGCCTCTAGCACCGATTTCTGTACCATTCTGTACAGTTTTAAATGGCCAATGCGCACATTCTGAAGTATAATAACGTATAATTAAAGATGACATCTAATACCTACTGGATGCCCTGGTGGGGTTTATGGTTCAAATGCTGACATCTTGGGCCAAACTGAGATAGATTGTAAACTACAGGGAGAGTCATAAAATGGCCGAGTGCTTACCTCACAGCCATGGCCGTCTTGGTCACCGTGAATTTCCCTCACTGAATTTTATACATATGATATGCAGTGTCCTGGTTCTGACTACAAAAAAAAACATTTCACATTATCAAGAACTTCTTTTTAGGTTAAGCGTTCGGAAATCACCCCATCAGCAATTATTTTATATCATTATATATTATCACTTGCTAACAATGAAACTGTAAGACAAGAAAACAATACTAATACTAATAAAGAATTCTAAGTACTCAAATGGAAATGGAATACCCATAAGGAGACCATGCCAGTAAAATTTGATTGGCTATCTGACAGAGTAATACTGTTTCCACATGTTTCTAAGGTGCTGACACCCAATGGCAGCGAGCAATCCACGAGCGAGGTGAAGTGGTGTGTCCCACTTGCTCCATCGTCACCAGGAAAACAATCCATGGCCTCAAGAAACACATGGAGATTTGCCAGAAGGTCAGTAGGAAATACAGCTGTCCATCAGACAGGGAGCGGGTGGGTGTTCTCTCACAGCTTCTGATAGAGCTTGCTGTAAAACAAAATTAAATATTTTCCTATCAGACAAGTCAATTCCAAGACAAACATTACAGTACAAGCTTGCTTTTACATTTGCTTCTGGAGGAGCCTGTCTGCTGCCATAGAGTCAGTGCCTGTGGAATCTATAAATTATATCAACAAAACACAGTTTACATACAGTATTGTCAAACCTTTTGTGAACCACACGTTATTTTTTTCTTTCTGAGTATGAAATAAAGCTCTGTAAGATCTGTAAATTCCACATTAGATTAAAACTTTGACTGCATTGTTATTAGATACTTCTCCCTGAGGACTCCATTGTGCAGAGTCCAGGGAGCCTTTACAGTAATGATATTAATTGGAAGGCTGTCGGAATAACATCAGGCAGTATCTCAGTACAGTAATGTCAACCCATTTTCTCATGTACTCTGATATATAAGCTAATATCAGTTGAAAATGGATCAAGGGAAAGAGCACTGTGCCCTCCTGCGGTTTGTTTACATTGCACACAATTGTGGTCAATAGCAGTTATAAACAAGGTAAGGGGGAAGCACGGAAGAAGTTCATCCAAATACATTATATTGAGTTTTCCTGAGGACAAACCAGCTGGAGTGATGCAGTAGACCCTCAGAGAGACATGTTCCTACAACCATTTTAATAGTTCCTTGGCCCAGTGGCCCGTGTGACTCTATTAAAGTGACAGTCTACCGTAAAGCAATAACAGAATCACAACATTAACAGTGGGTCACTCACCATCAAAACACCTCTGTCTCCAAATCAATACTGAGGCGAAGAGAGTAATCTATTAAAGTGAACATTTTATTCCTTTGTGTGACCAAAATTGTGCACTAATAACAATCTCTATTAGGTTACAGATGAAATGTTGCTATATTGATACATCCAATAAAGAGTATGGGCCTGCCACAATGGGTTACTTGATAGTTTCCTTTCATAGAAATGTTATTTGATCCTCTGTATGGCCTTTACCCCTGTAGCTCCAGGATGCCATGAAGTGCCAGCAGTGCCACAAACAGTTCAGGTCCAAGGCCGGCCTCAACTACCACACCATGGCTGAACACAGCACCAAGGTACATCCACAGAGGCACACACATGTACACACATATGATCATGTCATTCTAAAAGCTTACTTTAGACCAGAGTTATTCAATAATATTCAAAGAGGTTGAGTTGGTAGTTGACGTGTATTTCCATATCGCTTCAACAATATTTATCGTCAATTTTCAAAGTAGGATACTTTTAACATGATGTCAAATTGAACACATTGAAGTAAAAGAATACGAGACAGAACCTTCGAAATAAAATGAATTAAAAGTGCCTCCTTTAGAAAAAGTGCAAACAGAGCTTTGAGCAGCCCATTTTGTCTTTATTGTTTAACATGTTTTCTACTTAGTTTCCTAGTGAGAGAAAGGGCCTGTGACAGTACTGCTAGTAGTTTTAATCTTGGCTTGGATTTGAATTTGTGTCATTCTCATGCGCATGTGTAGGTGCCCATTGATAAGCCTGGAAAGATACTTGGTTTTAATAATGTTCATAGAGAAGAAAGCTTCCTCACAGCTGTAAATCAACATGTTCAAGTGTGTTGTGCTACTTTGGTTAGACCTTGGAATACAGTCGTAGACAGTCTGTAGCCAGAAGGTAGCATACTATCACCTCTGTCACATCTCTCTTAGCTGCCAGGATTAGTATTTATTTGCATTAATTCATCAGAAATTGGTCCACCATTGACCACCATTTGGTGATGCCCACTTTAACATACTGAACAGGGTAGTTAGTTATCAGACACCACAACAAAGTACTACACACATTCAAACGCAGACTTACACTTGTGACCTATGTATGGAAATTCACCATACAGTACTGCTAGTGTCAGCTTTCACTGTGTTGGATGTCCTGCATGTCCATATCTACACTTGTGGGTATGCATCCACAGTTGACAAAAACACGTCTTTACCATGATATATATTTTATCTGTCGCATATACCGTATATTCATTGTCAGCTTTTATGCCTCTCTCTAAAAATCTAAGCGATCATACATTTAAACTGGTGATGATGATTGGTATTCTTGTCCTTGAAGTGCTCACATTTTCTTCTGCAGCCGTCTTAACTCTGACAGCAGAGAGTTCATTAAGATATTATCATGACACCTCTGCATTAGAGCAATGGTACTGCTATGAAGTTTGCTGAATAATTCAACACCGCCTGTTTCAAAAAGTATCATAAAAGATTAATGAATGCATGTGCACTAACCCTTGTAGCATGTATGTTTGTCTTCTTGTGTGAGCCCACTTTCCGATAGGATATAATAGGGATGATAGATGGCTGTGCCATCTGTGTCAGCCAAGTTAAACAGTTTGATAGTGCCATTTATCTTCAGTCTGGACCTGTTGTGCCTGACCTTATTGGCTGCATTCCAGTCCAGCAGAGAGTGTGTGTGTGTGTGTGTGTGTGTGTGTGTGTGTGTGTGTGTGTGTGTGTGTGTGTGTGTGTGTGTGTGTGTGTGTGTGTGTGTGTGTGTGTGTGTGTGTGTGTGTGTGTGTGTGTGTGTGTGTGTGTGTGTGTGTGTGTGTGTGTGTGTGTGTGTGTGTGTGTGTGTGTGTGTGTGTGTGTGTGTGTGTGTGTGTGTGTGTGTGTGTGTGTGTGTGTGTGTGTGTGTGTGTGTGTGTGTGTGTGTGTGTGTGTGTGTGTGTGTGTGTGTGTGTGTGTGTGTGTGCGTGCGTGCGTGCGTGCGTGCGTGCGTGCGTGCGTGCGTGCGTGCGTGCGTATGTGCGTGTAAAAACTAAGATATGCAAAGATTTCATCCGGTACTCTTCTGCAGCAAACTACTTTTCTTCAACATTTTTCAGATGAGTTAATTAAGACTTTTGTGACTAGCTCTGCCGTCTGTGATTGTGTTCTAGACTCAAGTAGCTGCTGATTAAAGAAGCTTTCATCATTTGCAGATTTGACTTGTGTTGTTCTGTTTTCTTTTCTCTTTTCTTTCTACAAGACAACATTAAACAGCAGCAAACTCAAAAATCAAAGACAAGACAGAGATTGCTCTTTACTCATAATCTCAGAATCCAACCAAGACATGCTCTTAGCCCCCTGAGCATTTAGGTTGAAATGTGTTTATTGTTTTGCAGCAAGTTATGTGCTTTTCAACTATGATGTATTTAGTTACCAATCAGGCTATTTATTGTTGTTGATGATACATTTTTTATATTCCTATGTAAAGTATTGTTAATGCCATTCAAATGTAACAAAAAGAAAGAAGATGAAGTCATATTCTATTTATAATTATTTTATTATATTTTTAACGTCTTTTTTTCATTTCATACATTACACACACACACACACACATACACGCCACTGGCACCTCTCCAGCTACTAGTCCACACTCCATACACGGACTTGATCTGGCAACCCGCCGGTTACTAAGCCAAGTCCACATGGACTGAGCTACCAATTCCTAGTTCCTTTATTTCTTTGACAGGACAAAAAAGTTTTTTCTTTGTATAGACTGTTATGCTAGGTGTCCTTTATGCAGCCACAGTACACAGCATGCACTGAAAGGCTTGGTCATCTGAGGACATACTTATATACGGAGGTGCTGTTTATGTAAATTCATTGAGATATTGTATTCCAATCAGTTGGTACATTATCTTTATATAGGTATAGAAATATGTTTATATAATTGGAACAGCAAAAAGATATTTTACTGTTTTTTTTCTTCTTTCTTTTTCTACTATTTTTGTTATTAGTGTGGTTTTTGTTAATGTTGCTGGTTGTATTACTATTTGTGTTGAATCTCTTTTGTATTTTCTCTCATTTCTATGTGAAGCAGTTTGCACTTCAGTCTTCCATAAACGGTGCTGTGATGTTTAATTTAATTTGGCGTTTGCACTAACCCGAGTCCACTGTGTTGTCAGTCAGATCACGTGGCAAAGCCCCAGTGCAGTTTGGGAAAACACAGAGGGCTGACAGAAGGACAGGGGTCACCTACTGAGTTTGACCTTGATGTTGCTGCTGCTGTGATACTGCTGCTTCTACTCTCACTCCTCTTTCTTCCGTGCTTGCTCTTTTGCTCTCTCTGTCTCCTAGAGAGGCATTAAGAATACATGCTGATGTGGTTTCATGGATTCTTCTCCTGCCAGTGCAAATCAATGGCTGAGCTGGGTTCTGTTCTCTTACCTGCGGCTTGAACTTTATTTATCTGAAGTAGTGAAGTAGTCTGGCGGTATCTCATCTCCTTCTTACCTGAAATGAAAGCTCAGGTTGTGTCTCGGTTATCTCATTCCTTCTCTGTGTGTTAACACATGAAGTCCACTTCATTGGGACTCCTTAGTAAATCCAGACTCTCCAGTCCCCTGCACTTCTCCATGGCAGCCCTGCCATCTGTTGTTCAGGTCTTGGCTCAGGTTTGGCACCAGCCAAAACTCAAGTGAAATCACCAGTTTGACAGTTGTCGTAAACATGCCTTGGGTAACAGCCACACCATGAAATCATTTAATGATCCGGGCACAGTGTGAACACCAAACCTCAGATGGAAAACACATTTTCCTTGCCATTTTTAAAAAAAGTCAGAAGCGAGGGGGAGGTGTTGTGATGGGACACGCTCATGCAACATTGTGTTTTATCCCCCTCAGCCCTCTGGGAGCAAAGGCCATACGGGCGACAAGCACGAGGAGAGAGAAAGGCTACGCCGAGTGCTCAAACAGATGGGACGAATCAAGTGTCCTAGTGAGGTATGCACTCCATCTTTCCTTCTATGTCTCTTTCTCTTTTCCTTTCTCTCATTCTTTGCTGCTCATGCTTTCTTGTGCCCTTCATTTGTCCAACTTTTTTGTCTTTCATTTCACATTTTCCTCTCTCCTTGTCTGCCAGTTTCAATTTTGTTTCTCCCTTTTCCTCAGGCTCTTCTTTTCGTGTCTGCCTCCTCTTACCTCTATCCCTCCTTTTTTCTCTATGGCTTGTTCTTGACATGTTGCCCAAAACTACATCAACACTCTGCTTCCCATTACTCACACTAGAGTGCAAAAGGCTGAGAGAGGAAAAGAAAGAGCTGGAAAAAATAGACTCTACTGTGACATGTCCTCACAATAAAAAATGAGTGGTTTCCTTCTGTTGTCCTCCTGTTCTCTACTGTGTAATATTAACCAATTGCAGTAATATTCTTCCATTAAACCTAACCCAGTTTTCATTCTGTCTCCATTCTGTCACTGACCTTACACAATATACATGTACAGGGCTGTTCAGCCCACTTTTCCAGCCTGATGGGCTACCAGTACCACCAGAAACGTTGTGGAAGAGATTGCTCTGACGATGAGAAGCCTGTGTTTCTCTGCCAGCACTGTGGAAAAACATACCGCTCCAAGGCTGGCAGAGACTACCATGTGCATACTGAACACGCTCCAACGGTCACCACCATCATGACAGCCACCACCACCACCACCACCAACAACAACAACAACAACAGGGACATTATCACTGACACCAACAATAACACAGGCAAAGAGAGGGTAAGATGGAAGACACATGTTATTATAGTAAATTGGCCTTTTTCTATACCCCACTGTTTAGAAGTGTTTTTTGTATATCTTACTGCAGTAACTAGCCGAAGTTTACCCACATTTCCACCCAAAAAAGTGTCCTACTGCTCCCTCAGGTGGCCTCCGAGGAGTCTCCATCATTAGGCAAGAAGGAGCAAAGCCAGTCGGAGAAGAAGGATTGGCAGGAGAAAGCACCACCCGGCCTGCCTAAAGAGAAGGAAAGAGAAGCCAAGGAAAAGGACAGGGGAAAGGAAAAGGAAAAGGAGAGGGAGCGAGTCAAAGAAAAAGCAGCACAGACTGTGAGCCAGGGGGATGACTTTGAACGGACACCCAGTGGAAGAGTGAGACGCCGGTCAGCTCAGGTGGCAGTTTTCCACCTGCAAGAGATAGCAGAGGATGAGCTGGCCAAAGACTGGGGTACCAAGCGCCGCATCAAGGATGACCTAGTGCCCGATAGCAAGAGGGTGAGTGCAAAGAGTGGATGCATTAAGCACACACAATCCACATTCTAACTTCAATAAATATAGTACACATAAATGCATGCATACTCATCTCACACACATGCACAGGGGCCACCAGAGCAGCATTCTGTACTGCAAGAAGACATATCCGCACCAATCAACACACACTCATAGACTGGAGCACAAGCACATGTGTAGAGTGACACACTGCTACACATCAAAGCCAACATTTCCATGAAAAGCACATAAATATGTTCCCCAGTCTCTCTTTTAATACACAACAGTATCTGGAATACAAATGAATATAAATGTTCTCTTTTGTGTGTAGTTAAACTACACCCGTCCTGGCCTCCCCAACTTCAGTCAAGAACTATTAGAGACCTGGAAGAACCAAGTCAAGGAGAAGGGCTTCATCTGCTGTACCAATGAAGTAAGATCATTGACTGGTCTAATGTGACACCTTATATAAAAAGGGACTTTCCATATTTGAAATAAACAAAACATTGATTCAGAGATTTGTCTTAATATTGAGCACTGTATTGTAACAGTTAGGCTGTTGATTTCACAGAAATATGGATCGAGTGAGTTTGTTCCCTCTGTGTTTATTTTGGTTTTGTCTCAGAACTGTGAAGCGGTCTATTCCAGTGTATCAGGACTAAAAGCCCACCTTGCCAACTGCAGCCAGGTATGAACATTTACTTGGAGCATAGCCACCAGCCTGATTACGTTTGTCTCTCTGGATACTGTAATAAACAAATACACATGCACACACACACACACACACACAGAACGCCCACAGAATTTAAACCCATATTCATGCTTGACTTTATAGCCAGGTCAGGATTGTTTATACTCTCATCATAACCTCTATTTTTTTATTTAATCAGTCTTCTTGTTTGTTAGTTTGTTTGTGAATCACTTTGCCTCTGCAACCTGCTTGTATCTCTGAAAGAGAAAATGGCTTAAAACAATACAGCACAACAATTAATATGAACAACCAAAATGACATTTAAAAGAATACTAAGTATGATGAAATTTGATGGTAAAATTATAAAAAAATATAATAATTTATAAAAGCCATAAAGGATGTTATAGACTTTGCTAACCTGATTTGGAAAAAAACAATATGTTGAAAAATTGCTGTGCAGTGCAACCTAAAGGGTATGAGGAAAATGTTGTTGATACCTACAGATTGTAATCTGGTATGTAACAAGTGCCATAGAGATGTTAACGATAATGGATGCAGAATCACCACATATCTATTACTATAGACGTTGTTTTCAGCTGTATAATAAATATTATATACTGTATGCGTGTGTGCGTGTGTTGCAGGGTGGTGGAGAACTGGGAAAGTACACTTGTCTCATCTGTCAGAAGGAATTTAGCTCAGAGAGCGGTGTGAAGTACCACATCAGCAAGACACACTCACAGGTGGGTCAGACCCAGTGTGAAATTCACAGACCACTATATTATTTATTACTACTTAAAGTACACTCTCTCATACTTAGCTTTTTCATTTCTGTTAACATACAGTAAAAATCAGCTGAGTTGCAGAACTTAGAGTACAGTACATGCATCCTGGAAAAGCGTGAAATTTAGAGTCTAAATTTCCAGTCATGGAAACACCTGGAAATTGATTAAAATGACCAAATATCGTGGAAATGATGTATGTTTTAAATTTTAATTATATTTTAACCCCTTACTCAGATCACCTGCGTAATCCTCTGTGTGTATTTTGTGTGACACTCGACTTGTTTGTAGGATAAGTTTCATGGTATAACACTTCCAAGCAAGCTTACGAGACGGGAAGCTGAACGCAACCTTTTCATTTCAGCTCCCAAGTTAGTCGCGGAACAGACTTGCAGCGCTCTTTTCGGAATTAAGTTTATATTAAGCAAGCCATTTAAATGTGTCTATTTTGGGCCTACCGTTAAATATTGTGACTTTTAGTGGGCAAGTGCTATCCTGTGTTGTCAAAAAAAGAGTGGGAAGGAACCCTGGCCGTATAGATCTTGTGATAACAAGGTGTTATGCTTATGTTGTGCAAAAACGTACTTAACTTCCGGGAATAAGTTTATACAAATCAGCACATCATGATGTGCTTGTTCCCTCAAATGCAGGATGTGTAACACATTTGTTTGGTTGCTAAATACATTTTGTTGCCAGAAAATAACTTTTTCCCACACTATAAAAGTGCGGTCCCACAAGGTTTAACTCTGATGATTACCATATTTCATTACATCGACGCAGTTCTGATCATAGATTCTGGAAGATCATTTTTTAAACAATAAAATATATTTTGTGTCAGTATATTCAGTCATTGCGAATTAAACCCCATCAGAGTGATTCAAAGGTCCTGCATCATCTTCATCGGTGTTCAATTCACAATAATGAACCGCTCGCTACATTATCCCTGACATTTGACTTCTGGGTCTGCATACTGTATTTTATCACTAAAATAAATATTAATATCACTTTATTTATATTTACTCTATGTATTTATTCATATGCATGTTCTTGACAGTGTGTTTTATCGCCTTAGAACTGGTTTCGTGCAGCAGCCACTGAAGTGGTCTCCAGTAGCAAGGGTAAAGTTCCGGACAACATTGGGATCAAAGCTGAGGTGAGGAACGGTGCCACCCCTGGTAAGAAGAGGGGCCGCAAGCCTAAAGAGCGCCCCCATGTGGTTGTGCCTCTCCAGACAAACACTGAACCACCAACCACTACTCAAAACTCAACCCCTGCCGTGACCCCTTCATAGTCCCCGACCCTGATCCCTGACCCAGCGGACAGTGCTAATTCAGGCCAAAACAGCCCATCCCCTCCACCGCCGGACGAAGAAAACCCAAAAGTCTATCATTGTCAGAGTAACTCTGCTTTTGTAGACCCAGGAGCCAGAGAGGATGCTCACTGTAAATTTTGTGCCAGGAAGCTAAAGGACCTTTCTAACTCAACAAGGACTTGGCTCTGAGAAGAAAGTTAAATCAACCTTTGAGAAGTAAAACATTTAGTACAGATTTTTTAAATCCCAGAGTTCTACTGTTATAAGCAACGCTCACGTAACAGCAATGTTTTATTTCTCCATTCCACTTTTGTCTCCCTTTTAAGGCACACATTTCAGTTTCTGTACTCACAGCAGAGGTGTCAGTAGTAATCCAAGATATAATTGAGACTTCTACATGGATAGCATTTTCTAAACAGAGGTAGTATTCCAAACAAATGCAGAGTAATTCTCTCTACAATATTCATGTTGTGTTTGAGAGGTTTTAAAAAGGATATTCTATTAGCATGGTGAAGTCATTTAATGATAGCTAGTGTTTTCACATTTTTTCCACAGATATACTGTACTGTGTACATAAACAATATCTATATCTATATATCTATATACTCAAAGCAATGATGCCATCTGTCATTTTAAAGCCAGACACATCCAATTGGATCATGAGCAGTCAGAATTTTTGCAGTGTGTCCTGTAGTGAACTGTCTTGAACTTTTCTTTACATTTCTTTTTGTTTGTTCTTGTTTTTTTACTTTTCATTTTTCAAGTAGGCAAATGTCATATAAGCTAAAATGTTGGTCAGTTGTTTATCATGTTCTACTTGGTTTTTCCTACAGCTATGTGGCTATCACTTCAATGACAGTTGTTTTTTATTTTATCCGCATCACATGGCGGTGAAAGACGACTGCTTTGACGACCATAATTAAGTGTCAAAAGATTATTTCCACAATTCTTTTACACTGAAGTTAACAAGCAGAATACCTAAAAAAAAGTGATGGTTTGAGTTACATCTGTAAGGTATAAGTTAAAACTTAATATGGCATCGTTTAATTGATTTTAAACAAAAAAAAAACTTGAAGCATTATGTCAAAAATAGGACTGGCAGAGCTAAATGTTGGACAGAGGGATGAACTTTATGTGAAGCTTGTTGCACCATTGCAGCACAATCAAATGATGTGACACCATTTTAAAGGCTTTAGCTTGAATCAAAGAGCTGAGGAGAGAAAACAAATATCTTTTATAGAGAGGTTGAGGGAAATAATCTTTTATGAAACAGAAAAAAATGCAAATGAAGATTCACTTATAATGATGTATATGAATTAATTCCTGGATGCTCAAAAGTTATTGCCTTGCACTTTAACCCTTAACCCCTCTCGCTCCCCTCTTGTATTTTTGCACTCCAGGAGTATTCAACCTAACCTAGTGGCTGTTTAGCACAGGAGCAGGAATATTTTACTCTGATGAAAAATAGAGAAAAGTAAAGTTCGTCTTTACATGGGTATTGAGCAGTGTGGTTAACTCTTTCTAGATAGTATCTGTAATAATTATGACTCAACACACAAAGCCATAACAGGTCTTGTTGAAGTTTAAGGCTGCTCTACCACTTAAAGTTAATTTAGCTTCAGATTAAAAAGGAATAATCCATTATTATTAAATTACTTTTCAAATCTAAAATGTGTGCAATCAGAGAATATTTTCACTTTAACACGTTTAAAGTAGATACTTGAACCACAGTTATATTAACGATTTAAACTCCATTGATATTTGATTTATATTTGGAGTCTTTGTCCATAAAAATAATGAATTGCTTGCTTACAAAAAAAAACAGACAGATCATAAATCTATTTTATATTCTCTTGTGTGTATTACCCAAATAGCAATCTGATAATTTTGGATTAAGTTGTGATGTGGGGATTATTATGGTGAGATAATAAGGGTGCTTTACTTGCCACTCTACCTTAAGGACCTGAACTCAGCGAGTCCACTCATCCATCCTACCATTTTCTCCTTAGTGGCAAGTCTTCTGAAATTTGCACCAACAAACGTCAATGTCGTCATGTAAATCAAGCACTGATGTCAGCAGAACATTTTCAAAAAAAAAAAGATTGAATTTGAAATGTATGTGTCCCAGGTGGTGTCATCCCTACGACGTGACCTTTTATATTGTAAAGCAAAGTTTTGAGCTGAATTCCTCGATTATTAATCAACTGATGGAGTTTATTCAGGTGGGGATGATTATGCATGCGTCCGTCTCTATTAGTGGGATGGACCTTTATCTTCTATCCAGGTTTTAACTGACAGAGAGGATAAGTTAGACAAGCACTGATCGGTCCTCTGACCTTTTCGATATAAGTTGTCCAGACCTTGTGTGTATGTGTGTGCGTGTGTGTGCGTGTGTGTGCGTGCGTGTGTGTGTGTGTGTGTGTGTGTGTACAAAACAGTTAGCACCTTTGTAATGACTGGATGTCAGGACACCTTTCGTTGAGTGTTATGCTGTGGCACAGAATCAGTTCATCAGTCGCTTGTTACTCGTTTCATTAATAACGTCACATTGACTGTGTTTACCTGACAAGCTTTGGTGTTGCAATATGATAGTTAGGCACTGCTTTTAACAGTGGGTATTTTATATTTTATCACACCCTTTACTATCTGTCTTCCTATGATGTGGAAAACATATCTATCCCGCAGTGTGAGCTAACTGCAACATCTTTAGAGAGTACAGCAATACACAATATTTAGCTGGTTTTGTTGGCTTGCTGATATTTTGATATTGATGTCTTCTCAAAATTGTATGGCTTTTTTCACTCCCCCTACTTTTTTTGTTTGCTTTGAAAATTCTTTTTACATATTATGAAATTGAAAAGAAAAAAGAAAAAAAAAGTTGAAAAAATTTGTAGACCACAAAGAACATTGTAGGCCAATGTGTTGGCATACACTGTTATTTTATCCATTTTGATGATGCACATAAATTGAGCTTTTTCAGTACACGATAACAAACACATTGAGAGAGTCCTTTATTATTATCTATTCAATATGGGACAACAAGGCATATGTATGTGTGTTTTGTTTCTGTATTTAGTGCACTTACTATACCATGAAATAGGCTTGAAATAGGAGTGTTGTTGGAGCTTTCTAGTTACCCTGACTGTGTGTGGTGTGACTTTTGTACCTGGGGAAACAGCAGGCTCAAGCGTCTTCCCTTTGTCAGCAATGTTATTTCCAAAATCAAAGTTAATCCTTAGAAATCCCCTTAGACAGCCTGAGAATTTTACCCTTTTATTTGGACAACAGTTGTTCGTTTTGTATGCTACCTAGGCCTACTTCAGAAGCAGAAAATGGCATCTGCCTCCATTGTGATGAAACTGTTGACAGTTTTAAGAGATGATGTTGTAGCTCATAACTGGTATGATATATAGGTAACAGACGAAATGAGGCTAATGATGTATTAAAGATTTCCATATCTGAAATTAAGCTGTATAGAACCTAACATAGGAGGCATCAACACCTCCTTTGAGTCTGAACTGTTACAATTTTTCTCCCAGACTTGTTGTATTACCTGTGCATTAGTATCTCTCAACTAATTAATAAAAGTTTGTTGACTAAAATTGTGTCAACTGTATCAACTTTTAAGCAGGTATTGATGTCTGTTATACATAGGCTACAATGAATGTAAATACTTTACTCACCGTGGACATCTTGAGTTGTCAAACAAAGGTGTGCCTATACGAATAATAAAGGCAGTACGTCTTTGTGCTTTGTGAATGCTGGCTCACTCCCACTAATTAATGGAAGGGAGCAATAAAATGATTATTTTTCATTATATATAGAAGGGTTTTTGAGAGTGTTATGATTGTGTAAGGTATTTCACAATTTGATGCTGACTTTCATCATTCTAATGTATGATCTATTACATGTATTAACCTACTTTAGTTAGTAACTAACTTTTAATTAAGATTACTGTATAATTTTACAATAGTTTAGTTAAAGAAATATATATATATTTATGATTATGATATAATTGAACCCCTTCCCCACAAAAGTATAATAAAATATGTCTATGTATGCACCAAAATTATAAAAGTTAGTATTTGGATTGAATAAACTGATCTAAAATTTCACACGTGGCCTAATGGTTGAACCTCGCCCAGTTAACAGCTGTGGGACATGCTATTGGATGTGAAGAGCTTAAACATGAAAGAACTGAACAGATGCATTCTGGGGCTTGAAGTCCATCAAGGGGAAGAACGCAGTCAATGCCTTTCGATTAGGAAATGCAACACGCCTACAAGCCCCATGATGCCTCAGCGTTAACTGTACTTCCCACACCTGACTGTCAACACAGTAGCAATGTCTGCCGTTAGCAGGGAAGAAAGGCTCTCAAAGATGGAGACCGAAGAGAGAACTTCCTCTGTGTCAAACAGGTAAAACAGTGAAAATGTTCGGTGTTTTTCGGGAAAACATTGACTTCATTTTGTGGCCGACATTTGCTATAAAACATTAACTTGCAGTCAGCTGGTTTAAAGCATCTCAACGGAAACACGAGCTGTCACCCTGTGTGCCTTCATGGGTAGCAGTCACTGTAACTTACTGTAACCGTTAGCCTGAAAATAAAAGTACCATGTCGCTGTAATGGCACCCACAAGGTAACAGCGCAATTGTTAGTTTATGACAGATGTAATATTAACGCAGGTTTAATTTTTTTTCCCGTCGTTTTGCCCACTCTTTTACTGGGTTCCAGTTGACATGTTTTACACGAGGTTCCCTCCTGATATAACTTCAGTCATCTTCTCTAACCAGAAAAACACAAGAATATTTAAAAAAAAACACCAAACGGCACCTTAAATGCTCTGTGTTAACGTGTAGCTATAGATAAATGAAAAGCCCGAATAAAGCAGTAAAATACAGCTTTAATTGAGGACAGAGAAGAAGAAGCAGGGTATGTCTGCTAGTACTGCATCATGTGTGAAGTACTCGTGAGAAATGTCCTCCTCTCAGGGGACATGCTACAGAAAAGATTATGCTTTAGGTGACTAATACTGTAGCTCAACAATACTCGATATTGACCCAGTTAGACAGCTATCTGTACCCCTCTACAGTAAAAACAAGCCTTGGACTTGGTACGCTACTTCGCCACAAGAGGGCCTTGTTGTATTGGTCTTATCCACTGAGGGCTTCTTCCTGTTTTGGTCGTCTGACTATAAACGGCCCTCACAAGCTTTAAAGTAATAGTCACACTACTCCGTTTAACATAGCAAAGCCTGGTTGACAGTAATATTGCTACCAATATTCAAGGTGGAGCTGTGAGATAAACTTGATTGAGAGCTGCGAGAGGCTTCTAACTATATTTTGGTGTGAAATTGGCAGAAATTTATGAACATAACTTACAGACAGCACTTTAAGTGGATGATAATAATGTTAACTAACCAAACTCAAAGTACTACAAACTATAGTCTCAAGACTTACCGGATGAATCAACAACTTCCTGACACATTCAGAAGATACATTAAACCTTATAAGCTTTGCAAATATTTTCTTTAGCTTTACAGTTATGGTTAGTTGTTTTGTCCTGTAGCCTCTCTCTCTCTTTCTGACTGTATGTGTGTGTGTATATATATATATATATATATATATATATATATATATATATATATGATAGTGCTCAAGTGGGTCGTCCTCTATTCGAGAGATCGCCTGTTCGATCCCCAGCTCCCCTGGTCCACATGTCGAAGTGTCCTTGAGCAAGACACTGAACCCTGAATTGCTACCTGTGCTGCGTGTGTGAATTGTTAGATTAGATGGTATGTAGATGTCCACTGCCGTCTGTGTGAATGGGTGTATGTGACAAGAAGTGTGAAAGAGCCTTGAGAAGTCAGAAGACTAGAAAGGTGTAAGTACAAGTCCATTCATCATATATGACATATGGCTTTCATAACTCTGTCCTAGTTTTAAAAAATAGATAGGAATTTGGATCATGTTGAAATATCATGCACCTTTATGGCCTCTGTGAAATGTGACAATTCACTATTTAAGTCAGTTTATTTGATAATGTAAATATAAAAGTATAAATGACACGCAAACAGATTTGTACCACATTATATGCTGCTATTAAATAGTCTAACATTTCTCTTGCTGTACTTACAATATAAGTAAATTTGACTTAAGCCCGGGCCTGTGGCCCTCCTGAGTGTCTCGTCTCTGTAGCCATTAGAGAGAGCTGAATGTTTGGCATAGCGACAAGTTCAGGCTTCTTGTTTCTATGTGACTTTCTTGCTTTGCAGCTGTCATCTGACTGCATTTTAAAGCAACAGTGACAGTACCAAAACTACAGTGAAAATTAGAGAAAAACACTGATTTAACGTAATTTAAATATTTGGAAACCCGTTTAAATCTAATCTAGCTTTCTCTAAGCGGTGTGATTCTTGAGCTGTGGCCTGCTCCGTTCTTGGGTTTGTTTTTGTTGCACTGGGAAACAATTTGTCTGTCTCCTCTGATCTCTGAGAATAATGATTTGTTTGTCTTTGCAAGTTCTGGACTGGGAGGCGTGTGAGTGCATTTGTGTGTTGTTTATGTGTGGTATTGCCTATGGGCTGTTCCTCTGTCAGCTGATAGAGCAGTAGAGGCAGTGTTGGGTTTCATCATGCTGTTTATTCCTCCACCCGTCGCTGTGAGTGAAGTTAGGGAGGGGACCTCGCTGTGTGTGTATGTGTCTGTGTCTGTGTGTCTGCTGACGTCTCCAGACTCTGGTGTAAGGCTCATAGAGACAAGTCCCTGCAGGGGAAAAAGCACATTGCCTCTTCTTTTTGCCCTTCCCTTTCGTGTCTTCTCTCTCTCTCTCTCTCTCTCTCCCTCCCCCCCTCTCCATTTCTCCCTCTCTTCACCTCCCCAACACAGCCTGAAGCCGAGGAGGAGGAGTTTTTTTTTTCCCAGTTTGTTTATCCGTGTCTCTGTCGCTCCCTTCTGGTCCCTCTTTCACCTCCAGCCACATATTGCGACACTGACTGTCATAAACAGATGACCCAAGCTGGCCGTGTGCGTGTGCGTGTGCGTGTGCGTATGCGTGTGCGTGTGCGTGTGCGTGTGTGTGTGTGTGTGTGTGTGTGCCAGTAGTTGGAAGGTCTGGCTCTAACCTGATGCTATTAATACCACCTAATGAACATAATCTGTTGGGTAGGTTATCCTCTTACATTTGTTGGCTGGACGGCTGAGGGGAGGAGTGGAGAACGAGTAAAGAGGAGGGAAAAGCTGTGCTGTAGTTTCACACTGAGTGCGCTCTCTCTACCAATCTGCAGTGCCTTCTCTCTCCCTCTATTGCTCCATTGAATGGAAGAAACAGAAAGCTAAACAGATGTTTAAAGTTTCGTTTCTCATTTAATCTGAATCCCCTCTATATTGCCCATCCTCTCACTCTCTCTGGATGTATTGTACCAGAGGGCAGTGCTGTTAAGTGCTTTATTCTGTTTTAGAGTGTATATACACTGAATATACCTGTTAGCTAGCAATATTAAAACACAACTTGCGGAGTATACACACTCCCTTATATTTTCACCAGTTATGAACTATCAACCATCTTACTCAGGAGCTAGAATATCTGGCTGTTGGACTCTAAGATCTGATGGCAGGTAAGTGCATTTTATTTTTATTTTTTATTTATATACTTAAACTTGCTTTTTTTCATTCTAGTATCATCAGGTGTACTAAACAACTGTGGGTGTTTTACTGTAAGTTTCCATAGCCTCTCTTTTCAAAAAGTGGTTAAACAGGAGAGACAACTGCAGTCTCTAGGTCTCTTTGATATAGCCCTCAGGTTTTTGTTGACATGCTTTGGGAAAGTTTGCATCTGTCAATTACGTGCAAGTGACTGTTATGGTTCTTTTTTGCTGCTACCATAGACTGTACTCTGTGGCCGATACCCTAAATTTTGGTGAAATATTGTGATGATATGACACAGTTTTGCCAAACAAAGTAAAGAGTTGGTTATGTCTTGTTTTAGGTGTGATGAATGTGTTCAGTTCATTTAGATGAGAACATTTTACTTTTTTATATTTAGTTCAGAAATATGTCATCATATCTGTATTAATATTGGGGGGGAAATCCTATAAATACTGTTACATTGTTTTCAACTGTTTCAAACTGAGAAGCTGTAGTCATGCTCCTTAGATTTGAGGTTTGGTTTTGTCAAATGAATGCCATGTGTCTCCTTTTAATCCAAGAGTCCTGGGTTTTCTAGCGAGGGAAAAAGAAACAACATCTAGAGTAAACTGTGACTAGGGTTGCAAAAGCTTGGACAATTTCCACGGAATGTTAAGCTTGGGAATGTCAGATATTTATAAAAAGCAATACTATGTCTTATGGTATGTTTCTGTCAAAAGGGTTTGTTAAAACCATCTTGTAAATCATGGCCTTAAAAATACGGAACTTTTTTTAATTTGGCATTGTGCTCTTCCAAAACATATCAGATCATTTGCCAGCATCCCATTAAATAGGAATTCAGTAAAATGATAACTTTCTGCATGCACAGTGCATCCTCCCATTACATGTGCAGCCAACACTACTACCCAAACTACTGCATGATCGGAGCCAAAGGAAAAACGGAGGGGAAAACAATTGGTGCCACAATATGCAACCCATGGCTGAAACACTATCAAAAGTCTGCAGCTAGCTAAAGCATTAGATTTAAGCATGTCAGTCAATGGATTAGAAGGAAAAAAATGCAGGGGGTACAATTTAAAATAAACAAAACAAAAAGCAAAAACACCAAAGCATGTCGGCTTACGCCTTCCTCAGGGTGTATGGGAAGGCACAAGCTGTTGGTGTTTTTTTAAATCATACCCACTAAAATAAAGGGTTTTGAACTTTTTTTAAACCCACCTGAGTGCCTGCACTTTTTTTTTCTTATCTGTTACCGTTTGCAAGAGCACCGTTGGTTTGAGGGACACCAGTAGCGCTCCTGTGATCCTGTTTTTCATGTCAGTGGATTGTCTTAGAACCTTGTGTGTCTCACATCGTATTGCCTGTATCCACTTTCTTCTTCCTAGAGGTTCAGTTTTTCAGTTTAGCAGCCTATAAAAACATATTTTTGGGTTGTTAACACTTAACTTTTTAAAGTACCTTTCCCCATTAGTTAACTTTGTCTTATTTACTGCTATTATTATCATTGACCAATGCAGACCTTTGGGGCTCAGACAGATAGGTCCCCATGTCTGGTCTTCCCACCTCTTGAGAACCTTTTCTTTTCACAAAGTTGCATTTATAAATGTGTGTATGTAATGTTTATGAGCACTGAGTACTTTGACTGTCCTCTCACTGTACACTCACTCCACAAGTGTATGATTCAGCACAGTTGACTAGGCTAATCTTTTATTGCACCCTGGTGTGGCTTTAACTGATAATCCTGTGGGGTGTGCTGTGCCTCACGGTCCATGTGTTCTCTCAGTCATAGCTCCAGTGACCCTGGTGCGATACGAAATATCTTTGCTCTCTCTGGTTTGCTTTTTATCTGACCTCTTGACACCCCACCTGGAGAGTTGTATGGTAAAGATGTGGAAGCTGAGAGTTGACTGAATAACTGAGAAATAGACAGAGGTACTGTACATCTAGGACTGCTCTTTTAGACAGCATACTCAAGTTATGGCATTTGGCTCTTTACAAGCCTCACTGGGTGAAGTGTGGATGTCTCGAATACTGCAGTAAGTGTTGCTAGCAACTGTTACCTGGTTAGACTGATCACGCATAGAAACTTGTGTTTGTAAAACAACTAAGGCAGCATTTGTTTTGGTGATTGCTTTACTGACAATGTCCAACTAGCAGTTGTATAGATAATTTACCACAAATGCCGCAGGCTTTTTCAGATAATTCTTTTGTAAGAGAGGAGAAGCAGGTTTCCCAGGGAAGTTGAATTCTAGACGGGTTACTCAGCAATGGGTTAAACCAGCTTGTTCTATTTTCATTCTCTGCTCTGAATCGCAATTCGTCACAACCATTATCTGAATGTTAATGTCATGTCACAACATTAACTCTTGTAATCTGGGTGGAGCAATTACCAACTATATTGCCTGTACTCTTACACAAGTCTGTAAATGTAATTTGTTGGTGTTGAAATACAAGAAGTTAGTTCATCCTAGAGGAAATTCATCAGTGCTTTTTATTTTGATCGCAGAATATGAGATGAGTCCATGCAAATTCACTCTGTACCTGGCTCCCATGAGTGTGTCATACCTGTTTTGAATGAGCTTCCTGTTATTTGTTTATGTGAAGTTTTTTATTTTGCAATCTGTCAAAGCACAACAACAATGGTCTTTGTCACTGGTAACATATATTGCATGTACAACATGCAAAATCCAGTTTCACAAACCATCAGAGGACTGTAGCCATGTAATTGAGTTAACATTTTTCTACCATATTTGTACTTTTGTACCTGCAGCCGTACTATACAAGATTGGACAAAGCTCACTTGTTGAAGATACTACTAAACATTAACCCATGCAAGGAGGCAACACTACCCCAGTCTTGTTTATTGTCAGTTAACTGGGTCACTATTGTAAGTCCATTAGCGTTTCTATCCCACAGTTACACACTCAAAATGACTGTGTGTTTGTTTTGTCACTGGAGAGACACAGGAAGTTAGCTTTTTCTTTTCTTGGAGAGGTTCCTGTAGATTACATTTGGGTTGTCATGCTATATTGTTCTTGCCATGCTGTACTGGCTGTTGTGACACCGACTTTCACCACTGTTCAAATGCAACTACTGACACTAGGGCAAATTAAATCCCTGGCATACTGTGACCACAAGCTGTTGTGTTATATAGCACATGATTTGATGAGATTTCTTATAAAGATGGTGATTTATGCTTGCCCAAAAAAAACAGCAGTCAAGAAATTGCTTATTTTTAAAGGTATAGAGCTGTATCAGCTGAGCTGAAACCAGTTATATGTCCAGTTCTATAGATATTGACCTTTTTAATGGTATTCCATTGCTTGGCAACAGCCATGGTCCTTGTTGCCTTCATGTCAGCTGATGCTATTCACATGATAAGATAATTCACTTTGATAAGGTCTAGCCCGACAAAAGGACTAAAATAGTGATGGCATGCTTTGTTCTGTGTTTGTTGCTTTACAGTGGTGGTAGTGGTGAGGGATCACTAGACCGGCTTCTCCCCTCGGTAGGCACAGGCCTTCCTTCACCCAGAAAAAGGACTACCAGTCAGTGTAAATCTGAGCCACCTCTCCTCCGCACCTCCAAACGAACCATCTACACTGCTGGCCGCCCACCCTGGTACAACGAACACGGAGCACAGTCCAAAGAAGCCTTTGTCATTGGTAGGACACTGATGTTTTCTTACCCTACGCTATATCTGTGTTTCATTTACATTCTCCCATAAAGTTGCAAAGTTGTACATTAGAATACATATAAACACATAGTGTCAGTATTGTACTCTTGTCTAAGAGTGAGATCTCAACACTGAAGGAAAAGGTAGCCCTTGACTAGATCAAGAATTGAGTCCAAAGTCTAAATCTAAAGAATTGACTACCTAACTATTACACTTTCAACACAGGAATATATATGTGTTGAAAAGTAAATTAACTGATAGCCTGTATAAGCAAATGTAAAGTGTATTTTGCAGAAATAAGCGGTCACCGCTTTACTGCTAATGTGTATTGACGAGATCATTCAGTGTCATTATTGACATTTTTACTGAGTTAGAGGTGTCTCTGCTCTGCTACCTTCATCTGTTATTGGGGATGTTTACCTCGAAGAAAGCCCTGGTATCTGTTTCTGCCTGCCTGTCTACATGCAAAAAATAGCCTAAAGCGATCTTAACATGCACGTAATCGTCTGCCCTGTCAAGCTAGCACTAGTACAGTGCCTTCTCACCAAGCAAAGGTATTTCATAATTACCTTTACTATTAAACATTACCTAATGTGTCTTTGTTAATATTCTGTCACAGGTCTGTGTGGTGGCAGCGCTTCAGGAAAGACAACCGTAGCCAGGAAAATCATTGAAGCTCTAGATGTTCCATGGGTTGTACTACTCTCAATGGACTCTTTTTACAAGGTGCGTGTGTGTAGTGTGGGTTGTATGTATTGATATTGTGGGTCCATTTGCACGCAGCCACGCATCTGTTTACGAATGTTGAATTGTGAGGTTAAAATACTGAATGCCTATTACTTAAAACAGAGCTTACCAGAATTTAACATGTTGAGACATGGATCCAAATGCTTTCAGATTCTACAGATTAGAATCTTGACATCAGATAAGTTCAATAAATCACTCCTTCCTTTATTATTACTTATAATTTCCCCTGAAGGTAGGGAAAGAGTGAGACTGAGTGCAGAAGACAGAGGGAAAGAGAGAATAGGATCACACTTGAATCCCAGAGGGGAAATGAATATAAGAGTGGAAAGAAAAATAGAAAGCAAGGATACAATAGTAGAAGGCGGATGAGTCAAAAGAGAAGCACAGGGGCGAGCGAAATTGGGGAGAGAACAAGAGTGGTGAAGAGCAATCAAGCAAGAGCCATCGTTCTTGCCCCTCTATACCTCCACCCACTCTCGGGTTATGTAATCCTGTCCCAATCTGACAGCAGTGGTTCAGGCTGTGCAGAGTAGGAGGAATGTACTAGTGGCCCTCAGCAAGGGGCCAGTTTTCACACTGCAATAACAGAGGAAGGCATTCAAAACATTTAGTCCAGAATTTGTGTCTTTTTAAGTGTATATCTACACAAAAGCACTCCCATTTTTGCTTGAGGCCCCCAGAGAACCTGTAACACCAGTTTATCATACTAAGTGTGTGATCAGTTCACTTGAGAAGGGGGTGTCGCTCTTCTGAAACTGCCAAATACCAGGTCTGGGGTTTTAATGTTCAACAACCCTAAGGGTGCTCGCAAACACACACACACACACACACACACACACACACCCACACACACATACACCAACCACCTGGTACAGACGTCACAGTGGCGCATGATGTTCTCCTAAATTTAGGCCTCCTAACTTCAACTGCTTTAACTGCAAGTGTTTTTGGACAAGCTTATGTAAATTATGTAGCAAACTCTTATTAGAGGATGTGTGATTGTTTTATTAGACTGCCTTTAGGTAAGATTTTTTTTTTTTTTAATTCTTGATATTCCAACATTAAAGGTGAATTTTGGTAATTTTCAACCTGGACCCTATTTCCACATGCTTTTCTGTGTAAGTGAGCTCTGCAGCCTGGTTCATCTATGAAAGCTATGTAAAGTGAAGCTCCACATATTGTTGGAAGCATTATTTTATTAAAAAAATTGTTTAGATGACACAAAGCTATGCTTCACAGTACTCTCGTTCTCTGAAGTAAAAAATCCAGGCTTCGAGAACAAGACTTCACCATCTTTCTATAATACAGTCAGACACTTATGATAACAACCTGAGCCTGTCAGTTGCAAAAACAAGCATTTTAGCCAGGCTGCAGCACTCATGCTCAATACTGGACCGATTTAAAAAAAAAAAAAAGGGGTTGTTGCCATTAGTCACTTACACAGAAATACATAGGGAAATAGGATTCATTAAAAAAAAAAAGAAAGAATACAGAAATTACTCTTTTAATGTGTGTGTTGTAGCAGAAGCCAGAAACAGATAGAGGAAGTATGTTTTTTTTTTTCAGGAAATAATTTCTTGTCATCCCTTGCATCACTGTTGTGGCGAGTTTGCTGTAAAAAAAAATCCTGCATTGTTGTGATTCCCAGGTCCTGTCCCCAGAACAGCAGACTTTGGCTGCCAGTAACGACTATAACTTTGACCACCCCGACGCCTTTGACTTTGATTTGCTGACACACACCCTTCGCAAACTCAAACAGGGCAAGAGCGTGAAAATCCCTGTGTATGACTTTACAACTCATGGGAGACAGAAGGAGTGGGTAAGGATGAATTTGCACATCCACCCACATGGCAAAGTACTTTGTGAGTTAATGAGTAAGCATGCCAGAGATACTGCATACAATCTCAGTTTCTCGATTACCTAAGAGGTTTGTAATCTCCCTCACCAGAGGTTTAGAGTCACATTGCAAATCTGCTATTACAGATGGCCAAGCCATTATTGTGATTTCTTGTTTTTATGTTCACTTATGACTGTGCAATAGGCATGTACTGTGTATGCATATTGTAGTGTAATAATACATGCACTTGTGTCCACCACAGAAAACGGTATATGGAGCCAGTGTTATCATCTTCGAGGGGATCATGGCCTTCACAGATAAAAAGCTCTTGCAGGTAGGTTGAGATTATTGTCCTCCAACTTCTTGTCTGTAGAGCATTCATGCTGGTATCAGATGTTTATCTGTGCCTGTGGTCAAACGTGTCTTTCTGTGCGTATGAGGAAGGGAACTTTTTTCAGTTGTATTCACCAACCAGAGGTGTCTTTGCAAAGATAAGCTTATCAAGTGTTATAAATGGACAATCCATGATTAAAATGTAAACAAATTCAAAACACTGGATTGGAAATGATATCTGCATATATGTTGGCTAATAAGTGCAAAGAAATTGCATCTCAGAAATGCCAAAGATATGTTTGAAGTGGCATCATTTGTTCACCAAAGAGCACTCTTTATTTTGTAAAATGTAAACAATTAACAATTTCTAACTTATCCGTACCTATTATTTCTAAATTGATTGAGAGGAATTTTAAATACACATACAAATGCAAAAATGTATAGTTTTCAGGTGTTATTAAAGATTTATTGATATCAAAGGTGATTATAAACGTTGGGGATCAACAGTGCTGTGAAACCACAAAAGTCCTAATGTTGGACATACTACACTTGTTAATATGAATATACCTATTTATTGCAATGTGTTTTAAAAACACATTTGCCCTTTAATCTTCCTTTCAGGACAGAATTAGGTTGGACACACCTTTTGTAATAAGATGCAGGCTGATAAAAATAAACAGAAAACATTAAAAAAAAAAATAATGAAAAATAAAGTATGATCCTTTATTTAAGAAGAAGAAGAATTCCTTTATTAATCCCGCAAGGGGAATTCAATTTCTTCACTCTGTCATTATTATTCAGGTTACACACACACAGGCCCGAAATACACACATGCACAAACAGGACCTATATACAATTAATGGAGAGGAGCGAGGGGGCTGCCAATGGCTCAGCGCCCCGAGTGGTTGGGGGTTCGGTGCCTTGCTCAATAGCACCTCGGCAGTGCCCAGGAGATGAAGTGGCACCTCTCCAGCCACCAGTCCACGCTCCATTCATGGTCCACACAGGGACTTGGACAACAGCCGAGTCACCTACGGACTGAGCTACTGCCGCCCCTTAAAAAGAAAACCTTAGTGGGTTATAGTTTTGTATTATATTATTTCTGAGCATTTCACAGTTGTTACCAAGAAAATAAGAAATATCAAGTTCAAGCAAGGTAAAATTTAACATAAAAACAAATGTCTTGACATAATTTATATATCATAACACATAACACAAATATGCTTTTACCTAAAACACATCAAAGAAGCTGCAAATAGAATTAAGAGTCATGTCATCTTTTTCTGAAGGTGTGATGCAAAGCTTCATGTTCACCTCACCTTTTTCTCTCTGTTTCATGTTCTCCTGTCAGTTACTGGACATGAAGATATTTGTGGACACAGACTCTGACATCCGGCTGGTGCGTCGGTTGAGGAGAGATATTTCAGATAGGGGCCGAGACCTTGAGGGTGTCATCAAACAGTACAACAAGTTTGTCAAGCCAGCGTTTGAGCAGTACATTGAACCCACCATGCGCCTGGCTGATATTGTGGTGCCACGTGGTGCGTGCATACACTACATTTTTACATGTACTATACAGGTTAATGCTACTATGACACCAGTGATATGAAAATATTCCACTTTGTGTTTCTGTTTATCATCCCATCAGGTGGTGGCAACATGGTGGCTATCGATTTGATCGTCCAGCACGTCCACAGTCAACTAGAGGAGGTAGGAGAGGTCCAACTTACACATCTAAATACGTACACACTCACACATAGAACGTGTCATGTTAGTGGAGCATTTGGACCCTACATCCTTCTGGTGTTTTGTTATTTAATTTGTTTGGGGGAGGTTAACCCAGTGCATCTTACTATTTTTCAAGTATACTGTTGGGAAGATCGGCTATCAGAAAGGGTATAGCTGCAACCAGCCCTGAAATCTTTTTGTCAGAAATTACAAGCTCCATCACTCCCTCTGGTGGTCACTCTTGTTTCAGCAAAAGACGCAATTTTGATCAGAATATTATTATTATTGGTTGCAAAGTAGAAACTGTTTGGTCTACAATCTTGCTGTCTGTCTTATCGGGGTTTTAATCTTCCAAGTTTGAACTTTTTTTTAAGTTGCAGTCCTAAGGACACAGACCTTATTCTTGACTTTTCCATCTTAAGTTGATGTGTCCTACATGTCCAACTGTTATAAATGTGAATATAGTCCATAAATATAATATAATATATATTTAATATTCAGAACAGAGTTAGGTGACTGCTGTACCTGCTCCATTAAAAATATCACATAACATTTATTATCATTAAATACTTTGATCCTGATACATAAAGAGGTGGCATTAATTGCATGGCACTAATAGAAATCTCCATGGTTTATTCTGATTCTCTTCAGACTAAGAATTTTAATACTGAACTAGAGTGTGCTGCTTTGACTTTTGGATTTGTTGAGCCACATGCGCTTACTGTCACCAAAGGCACATTTTTGTTCTTGTGGAGTACTTGTACCACAATGCATTTTACTTTGTTTTCTCCCCACTGTACACACACACACACACACACACACACTTCTGAATGATGGACTGCTTTCTCACCCTCTCTCACTCCACTACCCCAAATCCCTCCATGGCTCACAGCGCGAGCTCAGCGTCAGGTAGAGTAGCCTTTATCCTGTCTATCATTCTCTCCTCACTATCCTGAACTGTCCAGTTCCCCCAACTGCTCCAACTTCATTCTGGAAGAGAAAGGAAAAGAGGCCAGCAAAACCAGCCACTACCTTCCACTCATCTGCTGGCTGCCATGGCACATCACCAGGCGGCACTGTTGTATCTGTAGAGCAAATATGGCTAATTAGTTATCAGTCATACGAGCAGGAGACTGCCAAAATTATTGTAAAGACCTAGTCCGCACCGGCATGGAATAAATACAGAATAAAAACTGCATGAAAGCCGACATTTGAATATCAAACCAAGATCTAAAGTTATGGTGTGGTGTGGTGCAGCCAGCATTTAATGTTAAGATGTTGGTTTTCCTTGTCTCTACCTTGTAGAGAAATGACAACTTACACTCTTCCTGCCTTCTGTGTCTAAAAATACACCAATGAGTCAAGTCACTGACCTCTCCCTTCAGCGGCAGCAAGAATAGGAGAGAGAGTGACTATAACAGAAAGCGAGAGAGAGGAAGCTCTTGCTACAGCTTTTGTTGACTATCACATACCTCAGCCACAGAGAAAGTTTCCAATACGCTACTACAAAGTGCTGAGTTTTTCCATTGAATGTCGGCCACAGCATCTGAGACAGAGAGAGAGGAAGTGAGCTTGGTGCCTGTCTTTAGACACAGGATGTGCTGGGGCCTGTGAGCTGAAATACCAACCTCTACTGTTCTACACGGTGAAAAAGTGACAGCCGCACGATAGCTTGTGAGCCTCCCACGCACACACACAATGGATGCACGTGTATATCAAACATCTGATCAGAAACTTCTCTCTTTTACCCTAGTATCGGTAAAGATCTTTTTAAAGCATGACCTGTTACTTAATTTATTCCCTGAATCATGATACATACACTTATTGATAACCAGGGCATTTTATTTCAATTAAAATGGCAGTCTACGTGTTTTTTAAGCACATGTCTGAGACATTTGACATTTCCATGTCTCGGCTGTCACACTTTTCGCTGTGTGTAATAATTCCCTCATCTTCTCATCCACCTGATGTTTTGTCTCTTCTCATTTTTCCTTCCTCTTATCTGTTGTTTTCGTCTTTCTGTGTCCCCTCTGTTGTGACTGTGTTGTTGGGTTTCGTCGAAAAAAAATCTCCCTATAGAGGAAACTTCGCTGGGATATGTGAGCAGATTTGCTATGATTTCTCTTTTCTATGCATCTGGATAACGTGTATCTCAGAGACCTGTAGTGTCAACATGACTGCATCACTGAGTATTTGTAACAGTGTGTCTGATTCTCTAGAGCCCGAGGTAGACCTAGGCTAACTAGATACTCAAAGCTAATGTTCATGTGTGGAGTCCTGAGGAATTACTACTAAGTAGTAGAGGCCTATCATGGAAAATATCCATCATGCATATATTTATATGACATGCTGAGATTTCAAATTCATTTACAGTATATTGTGTTAGTTGTTATGTTGTTACATTTTTAAACTGATCTATTTTAATGTATTTTCCATTATCATGGTCTCTGTGCTGTTGTAATTTTCCATTGAAATACTCAACACTGGCCCTGTGTGCTTTGCAATTATGTGTATCTGCCTTTTCCCAAGCAATCCTATTACAGTGGTTGCACACTACCATTATCAGTTTTTCTCTAACTACTACTGAAAAATTCATTTTGAGGTATTGTGTTTTTTGCATGTACTTAACACTTCTGTGTGTGTGTAGTGTGTGTGTTTTCTGTGTGTCCATGCAGTACATGTTAAAGCCCGACCCATATGGAGTTTTTGAGACCGATGCTGATTTTTAGGGAAGAGAAATTCAAAGACCACCGACATGGTGGCTGATATCGTGAATTTTTAAGCTGGAATGATAACAGACTTTTTTTGTGTGGATTGTGCACCAACAATCTCAGAAGGCTGATTTCTTAAGAAAATAAGAATATCATTAATATTCATTATTATACACAAAGTACAATGTATTACATTGTCAACCAATTTTAGAAATCAACACTGAGAGAGTAAAGAATTATGTAAAGACACTACTTTACATAAAAAGCTAAATAAACACCAGTACTGTGTGTTCAGTATCAGTCAATTGCTGACCCTTTAAATAAAGAATAAATACAAATAAAATGAAAGCTTTATGACACCATTTCTAATTCCTCGCAAGCATCATTTTCATCAGGGTTTGTATCGGACAATATATACGCAGATACCAATAGACATAGCAATATGTCTGTGATAGGCCAATATCAGCTGATCAAATGAATCGATCGGGCTATACATGTGTGCACGCTTGTGTGTAAACCTGCACATTTGTAGAGAAGTGTTGCATTGCATTCATATTTATGTGTATTGTATTCATGTGTCCATCTTCCCTCTTTCCGCTCCTCTCACCCGCACCGCCCCCACTCTACTATTTGTTGCCGTGGTTACAGGGCAGCCCTGGCTTCTGCACACCAGGCCCAACCCCTCCCCCAGACCCTCAGTGTACTGGAGAGTACACCCCAGGTCAGGGGCATGCACACCATCATCAGGTATGTGCTAAGAAACCCACATTAACAACTACATTCTGTTTCCATGGAGAAACTGCATGTACACAGCAGCTAGCATCATTAATAAATCGTGCATCTTTCTTTTCCTAATCACCACATTTAGAAACAAGGAAACCAGCCGTGACGAGTTCATCTTCTACTCAAAGAGGTTGATGCGTCTGTTGATCGAGCGAGCACTCTCTTTCCTGCCCTCGCAGGTGCCAAACACTGAGACACACTGTTAATTAATTCATAGCGCTGCGTAGGGGTTACATGTAATCTTTTGTGTTAAGTAGGAGATTGACTCTGAACCATTAGATACCAGGCTGTAGAGGAGTCACTTGTAGGAGAAAGAAAGTGTGAGATAACCAATGGATAGACACAGCAACAGAGTGAGAGTGAGTGAGCAGTACATAATGTAGCCTTGAAATGGGGACAAATAAAGATGAATGGAAAAAGAATAAGTGCTTGTATTTGCTAAAAAAGAGAATCAGATAGACGCAGCAGGAGCATGGAAACTTATCGAGTCACCACAATGGAAAGTTTCCATACCTTAACCATAAGATACAGGTTTGCATGACACAAATACACGTGACTGAAATTTGAAAATGAAGTTATTGATTCCTATAGTACTATAGCACTGTTTGCTCAGCATTGCACTCACAGTTATTATTTTTAATATTCTCTCAGGTCCATGTAGTCCACACGCCGCAGGGAGAGGATTATGAAGGCCGGACTTTCCACGGGAAGAGGGTGAGTGAACTTCTTATACTTCCTGCCTTATTTTAAAGACCATTCACAAGAGTTTTGTCTCTACCTAAACTGATGCAATTAACCTCTGTTTAATCTATTTCTCCTCTTTTTGTTTTTCTTTAGATCACAGGGGTGTCTATCCTCCGAGCCGGGGAAACCATGGAGCCAGCTCTGAGGGCCGTCTGCAAAGACGTCCGCATTGGCAAGATCCTAATCCAGACCAACCAGGACACAGGAGAACCAGAGGTACAGATCGAAATTGTGACTTGTGGGTTATAGAATTTATGTAAAACATTTTTGCCCTACAGACATCTTTATTGTCACTTTGAAATAAATGTGAGATTTTCTTTCTTATACTTTTTGCTTATTTACATGTCCTTAATAGGAAAATGGCAGGTTGGGGCATTTCTGCTGAATGCTGCCCATGATATAGCAACAGGATGGTACTGGTCATGTTTATTGCAAGTTTGTATTAACCCACACATTTTCAGCTTCATTACCTGCGTCTGCCGAAAGACATCAGTGAAGATCATGTGATCTTGATGGACTGTACTGTGTCCACTGGAGCTGCTGCCATGATGGCTGTTCGAGTCCTCCTGGTGAGTGCTGGTGATTGTTCAAAGATCCACGTCGCCTGCAATAAATCGCATTCTTCATGGAACCTATCTTTTTTTGTGTTTTCACTTTCAGGACCATGATGTTCAGGAGGACAAGATCCTGCTGGTGTCTTTGCTAATGGCAGAAATGGGAGTCCATTCGGTGGCCTACGCGTTCCCACAGGTCAAAATCATCACCACAGCTGTTGACAAGAAGGTCAATGATCTTTTCCACATCATACCTGGCATAGGTGAGTAATGGTAAAAAGAGGAAACATTATATTTATCGAGCAGCAACCTTCGGTGCGGAAAAATGAAGCCAACACAATAGTGCCAAAAGCTGCAGTTCCTTGAATGACCACCTGAGGCTGGTTCCAAAAGCGAGTCACTCCTTATTGACCCCCATGATAAAATCCCCAATTTTACAGCAGAAATAAACATAAACATTTACACAGTTTATTATATTGACTTTTTTTTTTCTCCACATGGTGTGCTTGATCTATACATGATGTCAACAAGGATTTTCTTCTGTTTCAACTGATGCTGATGGTTTTTTGTACTTGTAGGAAACTTCGGGGATCGATACTTTGGAACAGACGCACCCCCTGACTGGAGCGACGAGGAGATGGATGAGCCCAGTTACTGACTGAATAATTGGCAGTGCAACTTTTTGGTTGATTCAGGACTGTGCCCCTCAGAGAACAATATGAGGACAAACTCTTTGCCTCTGTTTGGCCGTAACGTGCGTCCTTCAAGGGCCAAACAAGCTGCCAACTGCAAAAAAAAAAAATCAACTGAAAACAGGACAAAGCATTGCTAATGTACAGTCATCTTGTTGAAATATATTATTTTATCTTATGTAAATGATGTTGTGAAAAGTTGTCCTATGAAGTATGAGATATTTTTATATGTACAGTATGTTATTAAGTCCAAAATGTTTTTATTTCAGTGTTTAAACTGTGACAATCTCTGAAATTTGCCGGCATGACGCTTTGAAAAGATATATCTAGCCTTAAGCCATGTGCTTTGGACGACACAACTGAATGTTAATCTGCACGTGCCGTAAAAAAGAAAGACATCAAGCTTTTAAGGTTATTCTTTTACCACATACCTTCCTCAGAACTTTCACAGCCGTAAAATCGGAACATGAACTTGTGCAGCTCAACTTCCATCGCCAAGAGCAGTTTCTGAAGGACCATTCAATCGGAAAACGCGTGGGTGTATCTGTCTTTTTTTTTTTTATCTCACTGTTTCACTCTTCCTTTTTGTGGATGCTGACCTAACCAGTTGAAACCGTTGAAATGGGTGTTGAAAAACTGTTTTTCATTATACAGCTAAAAGTATACACTTGTGATGTATATTTATGCAGCCTGTCCTACATTTACATATGTTATTCTATGGATAGACCTGGCCAGTCAGCAGACAAGTCATGCATCTGCATTTAACAAACACAGATTACATGTTTATATCAGTCTCGCACGTCCTGATTTGTGCCTATGTTTTTCATACAGTAGATGGGTTTTTTGTTTTGTTTTTTTAAAAGGGGTTATTGAGTGGATGATGAACTCAGAGCATCCACTGCACATGTTTTCATGAAGCCCTGCTAGCAACAGATCTTTATACTTGGTGTTAGTATTGAAACAAATGAGATCTTAAAGTTGGTGCCTATTTGATAAATTGCCTTGTTCTTTTCAGAAGAATGTTGACAGTTTGTAGGACGTTGAGTGTGACTCCACAATTCATCCACAGTTCATCCATATAGTTATTAGAAATGATGCAATGAGATAAAAGCAAAGGAGTGTCATTTTTATTTTTGGTATGATAATGTGGTTTCATTCAAAGAATGTTGTATTTAAGTTAATTAATTATACAGATATATATATATATATTTTACAGATTTCAAAGGTTAATTTGAAAAACAAACAAAAAAGTTATTTGGAAAAAAATGTACAATATGAAGGGGAAAAAAAACATGAAGTGAGATGTTGAAAATGCAACTTGTAGCCTTATTAGCTACACTTACTGTACTACTTTTCCATTTAGTCACCTGCTACTGTGCGGTATATTGTGTGCTTAACGCTGAATACAACTGTCAGTGAGTCACTCCGTACTGAAAATCCGATTGTGTTTGCAGCCTCAATGTTTGACTGTGCTGTTTTGTGTTTACCACTGCTGCTGCATGTTTTTTTTATATATTTAATAAAAGTGCAGTAAAGCTTATAAATGGCGTACGGTGTAGTATTTTATTCAAATGTGAAGTGTATGATCCAGTGTTCTGCAAGCTCACACCGGTTAAAAGGTCATGTCTTATTTATAAAATATACTTATTAAAACACAACTCTACGCACATAACGTAAATTTGTCACCATTACCTGCATATGTTTTATTTTGAACACTTTAATGCAGACGACATTACCCACACTTTGAAAATGAACAGGAAGGATATTGTGGTTGTCCTCTTTTCATGGAAAGAAAAGCTTGACATCTTCCATCTCTTTCCATAATTATCACTCTGACAGCTGTCAAGACGCCAGCCACGGTAAGGTATGATTGACACACATTTGATGAGTCTGATGGACAATTACAAACAAGCAGGCTATTAGACGGATATTGACCCACGAGGCATCTTTTATTTTTTTTGGAGGGAGGGAGAGAGGGAGAAGGCTTGAGAGGGACAGTAAAAAGACAAGCAAGCGCTAAGAATATCAGAAAACTCAGCAGCAGCGTTTTTATTCTTGTACTGCTCGAGTTCAGGATTCAATACGCAGATGCCATACAGTTAAAAAAAACTTACTTTTCTTTTGATTAAATGGATATAATGACTTCATTTTAATTTGCTGTATTGCCTTACATTTTTCAGTTTGCCTGCACATTTTTAAGTCACAGCCTTTTTGTATTATTCCCTGCCCACACACACACACACACACCCACACATACACACGTTATATCTTCCACTGCAGGATAACATTTGCCTCAATAGAGTATTTCAATTCAATGCGGATGTACTCTATTTTCAATGTCAAAATGCATTAAAATGTCATATTGGTCCTTTGAATGGAGATGTGAGTGGAAAGTTTACCATCAGCACTGACAAACAGGAAGGTAGTGTGTGTGTGTGTGTGTGTGTGTGTGTGTGTGTGTGTGTGTGTGTGTGTGTGTGTGTGTGTGTGTGTGTGTGTGTGTGTGTGTGTGTGTGTGTGTGTGTGTGTGTGTGTGTGTGTGTGTGTGTGTGAGTGTGAGTGTGTGTGTGTGTGTGTGCGCAAAGCACGATGAGGTCACAGCTTAGTAAAGAGAGCAGCAGGAGTGGCCTTTTCTAACTCAGCGAGCTGTGTTTCTTTTTCATCCTCCTGTCACTAGCTTGTCTCCAGGTTGCTCTGCTCTCTTCCTGTGTGCCTTCTTTTGGTCCTGACTTCACAATGATGAAGATTGTTTCCCTGTCTGCCTCGACTGGGTCTGAGGAGTCAGAGGGTCTGCTGTGTGGGTAAGACGTATGCAGCGTAGACTTTGAAAAGCTCTTAGAAGGAAGGAGACTTCACAAAACTCCATTATTGTAATGATAGTTGTGAGATGAAAGTGAGGAAACATGGGAAGTAACTATGTATTTATGGTTGTTATTTGTGTGATTTTAATGTGCTATCTGGCGGTGATTGTTCCTGGGTTGTAAATGTTGAAGTGATGGTGTGAGTAGGTCAACCCAGCACAGAGGCTTAATGCAGATAGTTGAGGATAAATAATTCAGAAGGTGAAGTAATTCTGAATCACGAGAAGAGGGTTTGGATTAGTCTGTTGAAGAGGGTAAAGTATTGTCTTTCCCTTTCTCTCCCTCTTTTCACTCTGTGTGTTATCCTGTGCTCTCCATCTGCATAGTTTATCACAAGAGTAACATTTCTAATAGACTGGACTATCCTCATCAAGTCAGGGTCGGGTGATTTAGATGTTTTTAGTATGAGATGCAGTTTTTGCATTAGGCTCCGTGGGAGTGTTTAATTGCTCTCTGAGTGGTTTCAGTGCAGGTTAGCTAACAACAGAGAGCAAAGTGTGGTGTTAAACTTCTTACATTTTACTCTGAATTTTCTGAATGAAAATATTTGCGCACATGTTTGCCAAATATACTGTTTTTATGCATTTAACTGGGGCTATAGGAGTTTGCCATTAGATTCAAAGCTACATTTTGGTGAAATGAGATGTGATATTTTGGAAACACTTCATTGTACAGCTTCGCAAATGTCATGGTAAGAGGACATAAAGACATAGTGACATTTAAAAAAAAATGATATAACCAGAATAAACAAAAATTATTATTGTTGCTTTAATCAATGGCTTTTTTTTAATTAAAGGGCATTTTCTCAATTCTTCTAATTGAACGGATGTTGGGTTTTTTTGGTGCCAAAATCACAATTGTATATTACATTGTGAATGATGGATTAACTGGATTTATAGTTTCATTTGTTAGAAAAAACAAAATTTAAATTCCTTTTGGTCAAAAAATGGAAAAAAACACTACATTTTATTTGAGCAACCGACACAGTGTGACCAACAGTATTATCTTATTATAAGACTCTCTAAAGTGAACCTTTGTGCATCTCAGCATTTGTATTATGCAGGAAACAGTAACACCCACCAGTGTATCGACCAGAAGGTTCACATTCTCAGACACACAACTGATGTTACATCAAGTTTTTAGTTTATAATCAAGTGATTTTTTGGTTGTTTTTTTTGTCAGAGGAGTTGCACTCTGTGTGGACACTCTGTGCTGGGGCTCATGGAGTCATGAAGTCTTGCTGTAACTCTTGAGTGGTTCTTTCTAGGACTGTCCAACCTGAGAATGGTGAATTCAGGCTCAATCTCAGGTTCGTCAGCCCATGAAAAGCTATCTCACCTCAGCAGATTATGAGGAGGAACACAGACACACAGACACACACACGCACGCACGCACGCATGCACGCATGCACGCATGCACGCATGCACGCAAGCACAGAAATCATGCCTGGACTACACTGGAATATGTTTTGATATCTAGTAAAGCAAGGTTTTGATTTATCTGCTCATCTGATTGACAACTAGTTTATCAACTGTGCTATCTATAAATATTTAGTTTCATTCCTAAAATTTGCTCAGCTGCAAAATATAAATTTCCAGTTCCTCTCTGATATATTGAAACAAGTTCAATATTGCACATCAGAGCTATGGGGGCAAAAACATACAGAAACAGACATATTCCACTTATTATAAAGCCTATGTACACAATAAATGAGCCCGTCCTCACATAGAACTATAGTTTTAATGTTGAGATGCAGAGAGCAACCCTCTCCAACATAATACTGCCTATTTCCCAGTAGAGGGAGCAGTGTACACACTAACCAAACAGCAGAGACAGTTGCTGCTTGTGGAATTTAATTTACATTTTTAATCTCAAAGCTAAATCATCGTAATCACCCGTTCAAGGATTTTAAGAACGTCTCCTTCATTACAGAAAATAGTCGAAGGTCATCTCACATGCTGCTTTCACATCGTAACAACGGGCGCACACACGCTGACACAAAATGGGATGTTATTTTAAAACACTAAGACAAAGTATTGTTTTTTTTGTAATGCTGTATTTACCCATGCTAAGACTGTTGTTTGATCTCATTTAAATAAAAAGCCGTTAATTAGTTCTGCTGTTCTTATTTGACATCCGCAGAAGCCATTTCTGTTAATAATCATAATGTTCATGTGCCTAAGAAATTAGAAGGTGCAGGTGCATATATTAAGTATATTCATGCTTGCATATATATATATAGGCTAACTGCACAATATTGTACTCTTTCTGTTACTTTGTAATCTAATTTGGCCAAATTATGTGGAACTTTTTGCATACATTACAAAACTAGTATTTTGATTGCACATTTAGAGTACTTTATATTTGATTTGGTTTTAGGAAACTGTTCACTGTTTCCGGATTTTAATATGTGCTGCACACATACAGTCATTTCCTCTTGTAGATTATACAGTTAGTGCCCCAAATATTAAAAATCTTAAAATGAAAATCAATTGAATTATTTTTCTGTTGTTTTTGGCAGTTTGCAATTCCAAATGTAATTTAATAATTACCAGCAATTATAAATGAGAAAAAAAACTTAGCAGTAAGGGTATAAAATATGTGATGCATAGAATATAACCCTATTTAAAATGAAGATAAAATAAGACAATTTTACTCCATTGAGATACTGTCAGAGACAGAAAGGTATAACCTTTTTTTTCTTAAAACAATCCAGAGATGATGCTGTCAGAAGCATTGAAGCGCATCTCAGATGTAGCACTTCAGTTTCCCTTTTCTCTCGGAAACACGACTTCTAGACTTTTCTGGTCGCTCAGCTTTGTCAGCCTGTAAGATTCATCGCTTGTTACAACCTCGTGGTTTTTTTTTTGGGTGGGGGTGGGTTGGTTTTTTATTAAAATCTAAAATTCTGTGAAAATATTGTGTGCAAAGAAATTGAACAAAACAGCATTCATTCACAGGAAGGACAGGTGCGATCTGTACAGTGGCCTGTGCACCCTCTTTCAGCAGAATATAATGCAATAATTACATTTTGACCTCTCACTGAGATAAATATATAATTCACTCTAAAAAAATCACAGGTATAAAATTATGTGCGAAATGAAATGGAGGAACCTTGAGGTAACATATCAAATCCAATCAAATCTATTTTCCACTAACTATTCTTGCAACTGCTTCCATACAAGATAAGAAAGCACTTTACGATTTCCAGATTATGCTACTCCTCAGAGAGTATGTATGGCCCATATTCAGACATGAGAAAAGCATACCGTTGATGGACGAAAAGGAAAAAAAAGACAAGTAACAGTAAGATCAATACAACTTGGCATCTCTGACAATTTTGCCTTTCGCCACTCATTTTTTTTTCTGCAAAGACTGGATTAGAAATGAGGCATCTCATGAGTTTTATAGATGCTGTAAATATTGATGTGGAAATAAAAACTAACTGGATGTAAGCTGTTGCTGTGGTGTATGCCATGTCCTCCTGGTTTGATTGTGTGCTATAACTGACATTGGTAATATTGGCTTGTATTGGTTTTCAGGTATTGTCTTAGCTCAGAGACAGCAGGTGCACCCTGTCACACCCCTGCCGATATTTAAAGGACAATGGAGTGTCGCTATCTTTGTTATTTGTGTGCCCCTCCCACCTGGAACTCACAGTATCTTTAGTCTGGTTTTCAGTAATCGTATCAGGAAAACTTTGTTTCAATGAAACAAATACCACATTAGCTTTCTGTTACCCATGAAAACTGATTATACAAACGCCCTTTCAGAGGAAAATGATCGTGTCGAAAATGAACCAGAGGAGTGTGCGACCCTCTGTGACCTTTCTTTTCATCTGGGTTAAAGGTCAGATTGGGATCCAGCTCTCTGTGGAGAGATTATACCCGGTCACCAAGGTAACACCATGTGCAACCAGGATGACCAGGGTCAAATTGGTGACTGTTATATTATATTACACTGACTAATATCTTATGGGTGAAGAAGGGAATGGTTTCCTTTCAACATCTGTGTTCACATGTTACTCTGTTTACCTAAATTAATAATACATTTTTGCATTACTTACTAGTACATTGAGTGTATGTGTGTGTCTATGCGTGTGTGCATGCGTGTGTGTGTGCATGCGTGCGTGTGTGCGTGCGTGCATGCGTGCATGCATGCATGTGTGTGTGTGTATGTGTGTGTGTGTTTGTGTGTTTTCACGCTTGCTCTCCAAGCTTTAACCTTTGTTGCCCCACAGCATTCTGTTTGTCAGTCAGCCGACCGCGGGTTGAAGGGTTTTGAGCCATGTCGCCTGGGGTCAGTTGGCTCGAGATGAATGAGCTGAATGAACATGTGCGTGGAATGAAAAGCCACATCACGGTGGCTAAGTGTGAGCCAAGGCGGCTGGCATACAGCGCAGTCTGAGGCTCAGAGGGGAAGTCCGGGTCATCTTCTGTCCAGGAGGAATGGCAAAGGTGCTTGACTTAAAAGACCTCAATTACATCATATCTTTGTCAAAGTATTGCTGGTTTATAAGCAAAAACAATTGATCAGATATTTTGCTGCTGCTTTAAGGGGCACTTATTATAAAGCAGTCAGGTTTTGGAGGATGTTATAAGGAAGAATTGTGCATATGCAGCCAGTTCCCTATAAACTGCACTTATTTCATTTTGTAGGCTACTAATTGTGAGGAAATGTGAAAATAGTCTGAGATAGTAGATCTATTGCAATAAACATTTAATTGTCTTTATGGTACGTCACTATCATGTTGTGTGGTGTGTGGTGATGGATTGTTCTGTATGTGTGAGTGTGTGTGTGTGTGTGTGTGTGTGTGTGTGTGTGTGTGTGTGTGTGTGTGTGTGTGTGTGTGTGTGTGTGTGTGTGTGTGTGTGTGTACTCTGTGCAACCTTTGTTGCATACATATAAGAAAAAATAGATGTGAGATGGTTATATCTACATCATCTGTCTATGTGTGTGTGTGTGTGTGTGTGTGTGTGTGTGTGTGTGTGTGTGTGTGCGTGTGTGTGTGTGTGTGTGTGTGTGTGTGTGTGCGTGTGTGTGTGTGTGTGTGTATATGTGTATTAGAGGGTTAAAAGGTGTGGTGGGAGCTGTGAGCTGAGGTCAGTTAGTTCCAGCCCTGAGGAGAGTGCCGCAGCGGCCTTGGAACAGTGTGGGGGTGGTTCACTTCCCTTTTCCCTGCCTCATGGCTTCCTGTGAGCGCTTTAACCGTTAACCACACCCTCCTCCCCTGGCCTACAGCCCCTCACACCACCACCAAACACCAAGCCCTAGAAAACTCTCTGTTCATACATGACTCTCCCCTTTCTCCTTTATTCCCCGGCCAATCAACACAAGCACACACTCCAACAATAGTCCTCTTCCCTCATCCTGTAGTAGTCACACCTCTCTCTGCTGTGATCCTTTCTCTGCCCTGACAACCATCTCTCAGTTTGTCGCTGCTGCTCTGCCTGACCTCCCTGCTAGCTAATTATAAAGACAAGTTCACACGTGTGTTTGCAGGCATGTTGAGCCATTGTGGCTACGCAGGTAGGGTTGCACTCATGATAGGTTTCTAGGCAGTCCTCCCAATGCCAGTTTCTCATCATCAACCACATGCATTTCATTGAAAGAAATTCTAAAGATCCTGTCTCTCCTTAGCAACAGCTGAGTCATCGCTGAAAGGTGTTGGTGAGTAGATTTTTACATTATCAGGAGAGATTAAAAGGCATGTATTATGCTTATATGCAGATTTATACTGATTTTACCTATTTTAGGGTTTCTACGAGATCATATTAGCATGTTTTAATGTTAAAAAAAAAAATGTTTTCTTATACTTTCGGTCTGATTGTACCTTTAATCACCGTCTCTGTAAAAGGCCAGTCTGCTTTCATTGTTCAGCATTTCCAGGTCTTCTGCATCTGCGGTCTCTGCGTCTCTACACCATCATTGCGGCCGAGGAACAACTATAACGGCACTAGTGGCACTTTCTACCTGAACATAGTATAGTTGTGACATCACAACCCCATAGAAGTCCTGACAGCTCATTTAAAAGCACCGTTTTTGTGTGCTGTGTGCATTTTGGATTGAGCATTTTTATACATTTGCAGTAATTTATATAACACCTCGACCTGCTTTATAATCCAAAAAGACATGGAAGTCTCAGTTTAAAAAAAAAAATGGGACCTTTAAAGTATCTTTTTTGTGTAATTGAATGTGAATAAAATATTTTAAAATCTCACTGTGCCATACCCTGTATCACACCTGCAATACCAGCAATCCTACTACATGTATACTCTCAACAGACATTGTGCTGCAGAAGAGGAGAATTGTGAACGAGATCTTCTGCGTCAGTGTGTATGTGAGTGGGCGTATATAAGCCTGTGGTCTGTGGAGGGACTGTAGAGATGTGCTAAAGAGAATGTGTGTATGGGGTGGTATATACTTTGTGAATGTGTATATACCATAGTGGTAGTGGTGCTTTTTTTTGGGGGGGGGGGGGGGGTAAGATTTACTCCTGTCAAGGGAGTGCTGTTCCCGTAGGGGAGAGGAGGAGTGGGGTGGAGTGCATGGTGTGAGTGTATGTGGGGGAGTGAGAGTGGGGGCAGCTAGGCCATCTGGACTGTGGGGAGGCTGAAGAAAGGGAGAGAGTGTGTGTGTGTGTGTGTGTGTGTGTGTGTGTGTGTGTGTGTGTGTGTGTGTGTGTGTGTGTGTGTGTGTGTGTGTGTGTGTGTGTGTGTGTGTGTGTGTGTGTGCGTGTGTGTGTGTGTGTGTTAGGAGAGAGCAAGAGAAAGCAAGGAGGGAGTAGGGATGAGAAGACATGGAAAGAGGGAGGGAGAGACGAAATTGAGGGTGTGGGAGAGAGGATGGAGGTAGGTGAAGAGCAACAGAGGGAGGAATGTTCCTTGTGGTCATTACTCCAAACATTTCCACAGATATATTGATTTTCCTTGTTATAGAGACACAATGCAGTGTGAATGGGCATATGAGTATATAAAGAAAAGGAATTTGTGTTTGAAAGCCTCCACATGCGCTCAGTTATTCGATATACAGTACAGTGAGTAATTCTATATGCTGTTACTGTCAGCGTGCCAAAGCCATCCCACGACTTTGCCACTGCTCACTGTAGTGGTACTAGCACGCAGGAAGAAACACATGTAGTATATTCTGTCCTCAAAATCACAAGAGTCACATTTGAGCTTAACTGAAGTCATTCATTATTTACAGGCACAGACAGGGGAATCTCAGTTATGTTGCGTACTTGCCTGAAGGGACATGTTGTTTCGTCATGTTATTTATGTTCTGACAGAATTGTAGCTCACATGGAGTAATTTTTGGAGCTTTTATTTGATAATGTAAAGATGATGGCTTCACTTATCAGAAAGAAGGTGGTCCTACACTGAGCTCCAATGATTTTTTTATCACTGTGGTTCTTCAAGTGTGAGTGTCAGTTCATCAAGTTACAAGGATACACCTGAGTTCATCATTTTTTTTCAAAAACAAAAGACACACCAAATATGTCCCATAAATGTTCAGATGCCTGAATCACCCAGCTTAAAGAGGACAATAAGAAGGTAAGAGCTTCTAAGAAATGGACACATAGGTAATACACAGTATTAATTTAGATATTACAAGACAATTTATAATTAGGGTGATAGGATGTAGTCAGAACAACATTAAAATATCGTCTTCATGACCAGTACCTAGTCTATGGCATCACCAGGTAACTATTTACCTAGACCTTCAAAATACCTTTTTATGACCTTAAATGGACCTTTTTGTAGACCCAGACCCAGACAAACAAAGGATTTAGTTTTTTAAATCTTTTGGCTATTTTGGCTATGGATTTCCTGAGTAAAAGGAAAATCTAGCGTGTGTAGGCCTTGTCTACCACTGCAATAATAATAACAACAACAATAATAATAATAATAATAATAATAATAATAATTATAATAATAATGATAATAATACTAATACTACTACTACTAATAATAATAATAATAATAATGATAATAATAATAATAATAATAATAATTATAATAATAATGATAATAATACTAATACTACTACTACTAATAATAATAATAATAATAATGATAATAATAATAATAATAATTATAATTATAATAATAATGATAATAATACTAATACTACTACTACTACTACTAATAATAATAATAATAATAATATGTTGATTTGATATAGCACCTTTTTTTTAAAGTCACAA